>NW_028229433.1:96448-121448 GCF_041138505.1 Cibotium barometz | reverse complement strand
TTTATGCGGTCAACAAATTTAGACATTACCTTTTAGGGAACATGTTTGATTTCCATGTGGATCACCTTGGTGTACATAATCAATAAAGCCTATTTCGTTTGAAAAATGGCTAGATGGATGTTACTATTATAGGAATTAGATTTTATTATATAGCACACTCCTAGCAATAAAAATGGAGTTACTTACTTCTTGTCATGACGATGATTAGAACAGAGGATAGTATAATCAATGAGCTTCTGAATGCTAGTTTGTTTTCCATCTCCAATGGTACAAGAGAAGATTTGTTAGAGTATTACACTAATTCCTTTTGTTTGTGCAGCGAATTTAATGTGAAAGAAGAGAGAAGAGAACTCTCTAATCACAATACTAGAGAAGGAGAGAATGAAATTGAAGAGGAAGAGATTATAGTTGCAAAATTATCGTTGTGTGTAGATAGCAAATAACACTTCTAATTACACAATTTGCAACACCATAGCCATATGCACACACACAACTTACAAATGAAACACACAAAGACACTGTTGAGGACCGGATTTACTTGGAGCCGGTCCCCCCTCCAAAGAGGCTTTGCATTATTTCTTCTTCACAAAGGAAGAGATCATTACAATGCACTTTTGTACTTACACCAAAAACATTTAGCAACATGGATATGGAAAATCACATGTGCTACCTTGGGACCTTGTGCTACGTTTTCCTCTTCTCAAAGCTTCAATGGCTACTTGAGCCACAAATTCTTACGGAGAAAAGGAGAGGATTGTGGGCTTGAAAGTGTTCCATAGACTGTGTACTTAGCTATGCTTGGTTGTACATTTATATAAGCTTATGGCTAGCATAGGAGTGCTTAAGCTTGAGAGCTTGTTGAGAGCTTTCACTTGTGCTTTTCCACACTCAATTAGCCTTAAAAATGAGCAAGATATCCCTCTTTAAAGAACTCGAGTTGAGGAGGTTAAGCTTGGTGGCCAAATTTAGCATCCATATGGCCTAGAGAGAGGTGGAAGCTAGGTGTCAAGTGAGGGAGGTTGGGTGCCCATTTCCAGCCTTCTGGTTGGTGGAAATGAGTCCAACTTGGACCATGAGGTGCCCCCTTTCCACTTTTGATAATTATTGCCCATGAGCCGCCTTTGGACGCCGCCCGAAAGCCGTAATTTAGCCATTTTAGGTCCTTCAAAGCCCCGTTTTTGCTCCGTAAAATTCTGGCAAGATCCTAGGAAAATCTTCCATGCACTTTTGAAGTGGAATTCACCTTTTGGCACTTCTCTTGCCTTGAATCCACTTTCATACATGCCGCTTTGTTCGTCCATGCGTGCTTTCACGTGCTTTTTCCCATCTCAAATAGTCCTTTCTAGAGAGAGAAAAGCTTGATAAACCTTCTTTGGTGTAACCTTTGTACAATCCTTTGGAGGCATAATGAAGCATGCTATTAAGCCATTATGCTTCACTGGAATCCTTTATAGAGATTCCCCTTTTCATAGATTATACCTTCATTGTGTCTTCTTCATTTTGACTAAGGTATAATCATTAGCATATAATTCCTAACTCTTTTTCCTGGCATCTTCCCCTCTTAAATGGCCATCAGGGATTTTATATTCACGTGATCACAAGATTTTTTTTGTTAATAACACTTGTGAACATGTTGTTCACATGTTCACATGTTTTCATGTTCTCAAAATAGCAGGTTACCAGTGACCTGGTAACCTGCCGAAGCCCGCCGAGCTTTTTGTTTTCCCGGTGGGCCCGCCGGGAAAATCCATTTTCTCGGCGGGAAAAAAAGTTAAAAAAATAGTCAAAATATATTCATGTTCACAGTCATTCCTACCATTTTTGAGCCTTCTGGACTCATTTATGATGTCAAAAGTTCAAAATTCTTTGTACAAAAAAAGTTATCTCTAAATTTATCACTTTAAGCTCGATTACCATCAATTAGATCTTATTATACTTCCAATTGAGTCTAATTGACATCAATTAATATCCAATTGAGTCCAATTGGTATCAATTAAGTCTAATTGGGTGTCAATTGATCGATTGGGCTCAATTGACATCAATTGACACCCCATTGGACTCAATTGGGCTTAATTGGACTTAATTGGATTCAATCAATTGACACCCAATTGGACACAACTGGGCTTAATTGGACTCAATTGACATCGATTAACACCCAATTGATGTCAATTGAGCTCAATTGACATCAATCCTAGTCAATTGATATCCAATTGATGCCAATTGAGCCGAATTGACACCAATTGCACTCAATCGGTACCCAATTGATGTCAATTGAGTCCTCAATTAACATCAATTAACACCCAATTGAGTCCAATTGACATCAACTAATACCCAATTGAGTCAAATTGATATCAATTAAGTATAATTGGGTGTCAATTAATCAATTCGACTCAACTGATATCAATTGACATCCAATTGGACTCAATTGACATCAATTGGGTACCAATTGAGTCCAAGTGACACCCAATTGATATCAATTGCATCCAATTGGGCTTAATTAACATCAATTCACACCTAATTGATGTCAATTGAGTCCAATCCAGTTCAATTCACACCCAATTGATGTCAATTGGGCTCAATTGACATCCAATTGATGTTAATTGGACTCAATTGACATCAATTAACACCCAATTGATGTCAATTGAGCTCAATTGACATCAATCGTAGTCAATTGATGTTAATTGGACTCAATTGACATCAATTGACACCCAATTGATGCCAATTGAGCCGAATTGAGCTTAATTGATATTAATTGCACTCAATTGGCACCCAATTGATATCAATTGAGTCCGATTAGACTCAATTAACACCCAATTAAGTTTAATTGATATCAATTAATATCTAATTGAGTCAAATTGATATCAATTAAGTCTAATTGGATGTCAATTGATCAATTGGGCTCAATTGGTATCAATTGACATCCAATTGGACTCAATTGACATCAATTGGGTGCCAATTGAGTCCAAGTGACACCCAATTGATATCCATTGCATCCAATTGGGATCAATTGACATCAATTCACACCTAATTAATGTCAATTGAGTCCAATCACGTTCAATTCACACCCAATTGATGTCAATTGGGCTCAATTGACACCCAATTAACTCAGCCCAATTGATATCAATTGAGTCTAATTCAAACCCAATTGAGTCTAATTACATCTAATTGGACTCAAATGACATCAATTAACACCCAATTGATGTCAATTAAACTCAATTAACATCAATTAACACCCAATTGATGTCAATTTAGCTCAATTGACATCAATCGTAGTTAATTGACACCCAATTGATGTTAATTGAGCCAAATTAGGCTTAATTGACATCAATTGCACTCAATTGGCACCCAATTGATGTGAATTGAGACTCAATTAACATCAATTAACATCCAATTGAGTTCAATTGACATCAATTAATACCCAATTGAGTCAAATTGATATCAATTAAGTCTAATTGAGTGTCAATTGATTAATTGGGCTCAATTGATATCAATTGACATCCAAGTGGACTCAATTGACATCAATTGGGTGCCAATTGAGTCCAATTGACACCAAATTGATATCAATTGCATCCAAGTGGGATCAATTGACATCAATTCACACCTAATTGATGTTAATTGAGTCCAATTAGGTTCAATTTACACCCAATTGATGTGAATTGGGCTCAATTGACACCCAATTAATATCAATTTGGCTTAATTGATACCTAATTGATATTAATTGGACTCGATTGACATTAATTAACACCCAATTGATGTCAATTGAGCTCAATTGACATCAATTGTAGTCAATTGATACCTAATTGATGTCAATTAAGCCAAATTGGACTTAATGGACATCAATTACACTCAATTAGCACCTAATTGATGTCAATTGAGTCTAATTGAGCTCAATTAATATCAATTAATACCCAATTGAGTCTAATTGATATCAATTAACACCTAATTGAGTCAAATTGATATCAATTAAGTCTAATTGGGTATCAATTGATCAATTGGGCTCAATTGATATCAATTGACATCCACTTGGACTCAATTGACATCAATTGGGTGCCAATTGAGTCTAATTGACACCCAAGTGATATCAATTGCATCGAATTGGGCTCAATTGACATCAATTCACACCTAATTGATATCAATTGAGCCCAATTGATATTAATTGAGTCTAATTCACACCCAATTGAGTCCAATTGCATCTAATTGGACTCGATTGACATCAATAAACACCCCCAATTGATGTCAATTAAACTCAATTAATATCAATAAACACCCAATTGATATCAATTGACTTCAATTGGATTTAATTGACACCCTTGATGTCAATTAAGTCCAAATAGATACAATTAGGCTCAATTGACACCTAACTGATGTCAATTGAGTCCAATTGGATTCAGTTGAGTCCAATTGGGTTAAATTGGATGCAATTAAGCTTAATTGATGTCAATTGAATTAAATTGGATACAATTTGTCCAATTGATGTCAATTGAGTTCAATTGGATGCAATTAGGCTCAATTGACACCTAATTGATGTCAATTGAGTTCAATTCATACCCAATTATTGTTAATTGTGTCCAATTGAGCTCAATTAACACCCAATTGATGTCAATTGGGCTCAATTAACATCAGTTAACACCCTTTTGAGTCCAATTGATGTCAATTGAGTCCAATTGGGTGTCAATTGATATCAATTGAGCCCAATTGATCAATTAATACCTAATTAGACTTAATTGATGTCAATTGGACTCAATTCATTCAATTTAGCATCAATTATAATCAATTGACACCCAATTGATATTAATTGACATCAATTAGGTGTTAATTGATATCAATTGAGCCCATGTGACATCAATTGTGTGTCAATTGAATCCAATTGATGTCAATTGAGCCCAATTGACATCAATTGTGTGTCAATTGATACACAATTAGCTTCAATTGGGCTCAATTGACATCAATTGACACCCAATTGATGTCAATTAGGCTCCATTGACACCCAATTAGACTCAATTTGGCTCAATTGACATCAATTGACACCCAATTAGACTCAATTTAGCTTAATTAAGTCTAATTGGACTCAATTAGACTCAATTTGGCTCAATTGATATCAATTGACACCCAATTATACTCAATTTGACTCAATTGACACCCAATTAGACTCAATTTTACTCAATTGACATCAATTGACACCCAATTGATATGAACTGATGTGAATTGAGCTCAATTGCATCGAATTAGGCTCAATTGACATCGATTGACACCCAATTAATATCAATTGAGAACAATTGATGTGAATTGATGTCAATTGAGCTCAATTGCATGGAATTAGGTTTAACTGACACCCAATTAATATCAATTGAGTGCAATTGAGCCCAATTCAGCTCAGTTGTAATCAATTGACACCCAATTGATGTTAGTTGCATCCAATTTGGCTCAATTGAAACCCAACTGATGTCAATTAAGTCCAATTGATGTTAATTGGCACCCAATTGATGTTAATTGGCACCCAATTGATGTCAATAAGGTTCAATTGATGTTAATTGATCCCCAATTGATGTCATTTAGTCCAATTGAGCTCAATTGACACCCAAATTATCCAATTGAAGTCAATTAGACTTAATTGACTTCAATTGTGTTAATTGGATATTAATTGATATCAATTAACACCCAATTGCTATCAATTGAGTCTAATTCGGCTCAATTGACACTCAATTGGGCGTGAATTGAGCTCAATTGTATCATATTAGGCTCAATTGACATCAATTGACACACAATCGATCACACAATTGAGTGCAATTGAGCCCAATTGATATCAATTGTGATCAATTGACACCCGATTGATGTTAATTGCATCCTATTGGGCTCAATTGAGCACAATAGGATGTAATTAACACCCAATTGAGTGTCAATTGAGTGCAATTGAGCCCAATTGAGCTCAATTGATATCAATTGACACCCAATTGATGTCAACTGAGCTCAATTGAGCTTAATTGATATCAATTGACACCCAATCGATGTCAACTGAGCTCAATTGAGCTTAATTGATATCAATTGACACCCAATTGATGTCAACTGAGCTCAATTGACACCCAATTGATGTCAACTGAGCTCAATTGAGCTTAATTGACATTAATTATAATAAATTAACACCCAATTGAAGTCAATTGGGCTTAATTAATATCAATTAACATCCAATTATTATCAATTGAGTCCAATTCGACTCAATTGATACTTAGTTTACACCCAATTTATGCAAATTGGGTGTAAATTGGGCTCAATTGCGTCGAATTAGGCACAATTGACATCAATTGACACCCAATTAATATCAATTGAGTGTAAATCAAGTGTAATTGAGTCCAATTGGGCTCAATTGAGTGCAATGATGTCATGGACAATTGAGTCAATTGATGTAAGTATAGTTAGATTTAATTGGTGTGTCAATTGAACTTAAGGCCAGCAAATTATACAAAACTTTTTTTTATGCCAAGAATTTTGAACTTTTGACATTATAAATGAGTCCAGAAGGCCCAAAAATGGTAAGAATGACTGTGAACATGATTTTTTTATTTTTTTATTTTTTTATTTTTTTTATTTTTTTAATTTGTCCGCCGGGAAAATGGGTTTTCTCGGCGGCGGGCCCGCCGGGAAATGTACATTTTCCCGACGGGATTACTGGCAGAGAAGGTTTTTGCAGGTCATAAAAAATGCCCGTGAATATACATTGTGATCACAAGAATTTTTATGTTAACAACAGGTTTTGTTAACGTGATCACGAAATTGTGAAGACGTTAATGAAATCCCTGATGGCCATTTTAAGATAAGGAAAATCATTTAGGAAAGTCAGAACATTATGACATTTTACCTCTCCCTTGAAAATCATAGTCGTCCTCCTGGACTATGGTGTAGAGAGATAAGGCCTTACTAAGTCCATTTTCCTTTTGGGCAGAGGATCCCTTTTAGCCCCTGGACATCCTTCCAGAGTGGGTGACTAGTCCACTTGGCACTTGAGAGCCAACTAGCTGCCGCAAGTATGTCTTTCATATAGCCACATGTCATCATTCCAGAGTAGAGCGCAAGTCTACTTGGCACTTGGGAGAAACTTTTTGCCGCAAGTATGACTCATAGTATGCATACACATTTAAAACAATTCAAACATAAAAGACATAGACTATAGTCAAAACACCTTGTTCATTAAAATAACATTCATGTACATGCTTGCTTACTCTAAAGAGTCATTGTTGTAAGCCTTAACAAGGGATAAACTATCCTTCAATTGGATCCCTTGCATCCATCTAGCATCTTCAAAAGGATAATTTTTAAACTTAACAAGATACCTTCTAATAATATTACCATTCCTTAGGATCTTGTCTTCAGGTCGTAAGATGCTTTCTGGTTGAAGGATTTCTTCTTGACCTTCGAATTCTGGAGGGTCTTCTTCAATAGGCTCACTTGGGGGTTGTCCTTTGTAAGGTTTCAATAGGCTTACATGAAAAGCATTGTGTATAAGCCAACTTTTGGGTAACTTAAGTTGATAAGCCATCTCATTTATGGGTTTAAGAACTTGAAAAGGGCCATAATATCTTTTAGCCAACTTTGCATAATACTTTTGTTGGCCCGTTGGTTGCCCTTGTCTATTTTTACCTGACATATACCTTAGACGAGCCTTTGGGAATTTAAGTAAAACCAAATCATTTTCTTTGAAGGTCAAAGCTTTTCTATGCTTATTTTTACCTGACATATACCTTAGACGAGCCTTTGGGAATTTAAGTAAAACCCAATCATTTTCTTTGAAGGTCAAAGCTTTTCTATGCTTATTTGCAGCAGCCTTTTGCCTTTGTTGTGCAATGAATATAGCTTGTTTGATCTTTTGGAAGGAGTCCTTCAAATCAGGACTATACTCATCTGCTGCAAAAATCTTATCATGTGTCTTTAATATCAATTGGCATTTTGGTCTTCCTTCTATCACCTCAAAAAGTGTCTTACCTGACCAATTACAATGTTTTTTACAAAGAAAAAAGGGAATCTTAGTTCCTCTCTCCTCTATGTGCTAGCTCCTTTTGCATTATTGTTACCCTCTTTGTGGGTATAACATAGAGGTTGGTATCCTCAAAAAGTGACACTGTGTACACTTCCACTACCTTTTCAAGTGTTTCCAGAGCCAGAGCTTGCATGCGATACAAAATGTTGTAGCTTTGCATGATTTCCTTATATAGGTTCTAGCAAACAGTGCTCTTATGATAAGAAAGTTGGTGCTTTTTTGATAATGCCTTCTCTCTGAAGGCTCTGCAGTATCTTTTTATTGTCTAGGGCACATGGGGAGGCACCTACACTTGTGTGGTAGTGGCCTATGGACTAGTTTCCTATAAAAAAACTTCTAATGCCTATGGATGGGGCGGGGAACTCATCTTGTTATTCTCTATAATCATCTCTTCTTTATCATCACTAGCACCACCACCATCATCATTCTTGACGGTGTGTTTTTTGCTAAGTGCAATAAAACTTTTTCTATCCGGGAGAGTTTTCCCACCTATTGCTTGTCTACAATGTGGGATATTTATCCCCTCCCATGGTGCTTGCTTTGATGTCTCCTCTCTTGGGGGTGGGAATTTTCTATGTTTTAATTTTATCTTGATTCTTGTTGATCTTGTCTTCTTCATGGGTGGGTTAGAGGAAGTAGCATGCATAATCCCAAAGGTCTCTTGGGTAGGTGGTTCCTATTCTCAATGGTTTGGGTCCTATCTCGGTGTCCTTCATACACCACTATCGCCCAATTTGGGCTAGGGATATCTTCTTGCTCCTCATCTTGGTTTACATTTTGTGTAGGTCATTGTGTACCTTGCAAAGCGTTCACATTGGGCACCATTGCAGGAGTGGTTTGCTTTGTGTAGACAAACTATGGACTACTAATGCTATTGATGCAAATGCAAGAAGTTGAAAAAAATTGGGAAATTGGTCAAAATGACATCTCTCTTCTATTTATAGGTCCATATAGGGGTACCCTAGAAATGGGAGGAGCAAATTTGGGTAGGGTGCCCAAAATTTGAAGCCTCTTCTCTTATTGTCAATAAGAAAGAGCAGCACAAAATTTAGATATGTGTGTTTTTAATCCAATTTTTTCCTCTTTGAATCATTTTGCACCTCCATGTAGCATCGTGTAAGGGACCACCAGAAGACCGTTTCTAGTTTTGGAAGTTAGCTACATGCACTGCAATTTTTAAGGGGGACCAAAAGTCCGTTTCCAGTTTTGAGAGTTAGTTGCATGCACTACAAGTCTCCTAACTGCTTTTGATAACGCTTGATGCATTTGCATGCTCCCTACTTAATAATGCTTGATGCATTAGCATGCTCCCTGCTTTGAAAACTTCCAAACATGTATTTTAAGAACCAATTATACATCTCAAAAAGGTAGTTTGATTGAATAGCACCGCCTCCGTGGCATGTGTACTTGAAATAAACACCTCTAGCATGATAGTGCAACTTCTCCATTCCTTGTCCTGTGTATACTAAAATCTTCAAGGATCCATATTTGTTCATAAAATATGTGCCATGTGTAAATAAGATGTGATGAAAAAAGATATTAAATGTAAACATAGTAAATTAATAGCAAGCATTATCGATACAATTTGAGAAGTCAAATGATATCTACAACGATGAAGAAGATTATATCACATCCAATAAGGCTTAATTTTATCAAAATTGGTTTTCATGGAAAACCATGTCCTATCCATCTCTATAAGCTAGACCTTATTCTTAGCGTAAACATCCATAATACAATAAGACCCTGACCATAAATGGCTCAACTTCCCCTGGAAAAAGCTCATGATGTGCATCATATAGGAGAACCACAACTACCCCACTTCAAAAGAATAGTTTTTAGCTTTTTAGCCCTTTTCTTTTGTAAAATCTTTGATTTCTTTTTGAAATTGAGATCGCTACACTTCATTTGTTTAGATTTGGGACATCAAAATAAGCATTCTATTGAAGCATGCCTACAGTTGGTTCACACAAGCGATGATCTATGTCAGTGTTTGTGGTAAAATTGCATAGATCTTTCCATAGCTCTCAAGTTGTCCTAAATTTGGCATTTACATTAGGGCTTTATTGCTGCATTGTGCTACAAAGCTTTGATGGCTTCCCAAAGAACCTTCGGGCACCCTAACCCCACTCATGGAGTCCCCTATTGGTCAATCTTGTTGTTATCCCCATTTTCTTTTGTGCAACTACACTTACATGGCCTTGATAACATCCTATAGTGTTTAGTACCTACTCTACTTGTCTTAAAGCTTCCTTACATGATTGCCATGCATTGTGAATTCATAGTGAGTGTGAATTTTGAGCAACTAATCAAAAATTCACATAAATGCATGCAGTGTGTACATTTGAGAATACCACCATCCCATTCTCCTTCTTCCACATCACCTTCTTCTTGTACATCATCCTCGTCCTCCTCTATACTATGTGGTCTTTTTTTTGCTCCATCATAATTTCTTTACTTTTTGTAGCACCTGATGCTAAAAGGACAAGGAAAATGGGTGTTCACACCCTGCTTACAACCTCGCATACACTTTGATAGTTTCCAAGTCACTGCCAAGTCACTGCCAAGGTGCTAGTCAATATAAAAAATACCAAATTTTCTATGTAAAGTTGCTTATCTACAATTTGAGCCTTTATGACTTTAGTGATACAAGGCACCCAATTGAACATCAAGAGGAGTGCTTCATTAGTCTCCTTGGTGGGCACTTCAAATACCCCTAGCTACCATATCCCTTTTTTGGAGTGTACGCTAAACGTTGGTGCCATAATTTCACCACTTGACTCAAGAACCTTAGCAATGTGCAAGACTTCATTCATTAGTGTTGCATTTAGTCTTTCAAGGTGATATCCCTTGACAACTTGACACTCATCAAGCTTCAATATAAATGAGATTTTATTATTTTACAAAAAACTACAAGAAAAAATACAAAATTTGGAATCACAATAATATTTCAAGCTAGCACAAAATGCAATAAAGGAGAGTGCACTCTTCATTATGAGCTTACCTTTTGTATGAAGTCTATAGAAGGTAATCATTGCTTGTTGAAGCCTTTTTAGATCAACGAAAGTATTGTTGAGTCTTGTATATTGAAAACCTTTCTCCTTAGTCATCATTGTATATTTATCTCTAGTAAACTGGGCATGTGGCTCCTCTACCCTTCTTCATTGTAAACTGGGCATGTGGCTCCTCTACCCTTCTTCATTGTTGCTTTCTTCTTTGGACCTCCTTTCTTCTACAAACTAGGAACTAGCATTAGTGAATTTCTTTGCTAGCCCTCACTTTCCTTGGTACTGGGAATAAGATTTGGGTAATCCACATAGAGCATCTTTCAAGAGCTGATGTATTGCCTGATAGCCCTTTGTGCTATTGCTAGCTTCATCACAAGCCTTTTGGATATCACATTTAGTGATAGAGAAAACATTGCTCAAAAACCCACTCTAGATTGCATAATCATGCATAGAGCATAAATTGTGCATAGATAACCATATGTGCACCTATCATAGAGAAACTTATCACTTGTGAATGTAGAATAACTTGTATCTGCATGTGTAACATGTACCTACACTTGTAGGTAATATGTATGCTATCCACACATACATGAGATGATATCAAGAGCCGTATGAAGCATAAAAGAGCTTCCAACGCTCATAAAAAATAAACCCACACTTGAATAAAAAGCAATATGATGCCTTCAAGATTAGAAAATCAAGAAAAGGCTAGTCATCCTCGAGCCTCAACTGCACACACAAAAACATATGACCTGTAGAACCTATATATGCCATAATCTTTCACACATGGAGAATCTGCTATGTATGTAATTCTCTCACACACACACTAATTGCAAAGTAATCACTCTCCAACACCTACAATCCCAAAGAAGAAGAGAAAAACTATGTCCTATACCTATACCTTGTAGCCATAAACAAAGCCACTATCAAACTCCAACAATGTATGTGTGTATGAGGCCACTCCGAGAAGAGGCTACACACACTTGCAATGAGATAGCCTTATCATTTCATGATCTTTTTTTGGATGCATGAATGTGAAAAATCCTTCAACAAGCTGAAAGAAGCCTTAATCTCAGCACCCATACTCAAATCATTGGATTGGAATCTTACATTTCACATACATATAGATACATTGAATTTTGTGGTAGGAGCTATACCAGCACAACCAAGAGAGCATAACATAGATTTTCCTGGTGTCATATGCTAGTCTAAAAATTGAACAGTGTGCTGAATAAAACTATACCACCATTGAATGTGAGGATTTAGGTATGATTTATGCTTCAAAAAGTTCCATCATTATTTGTTAGCAAAACATATTTGTTTTCTTTACGGATCACCAAGCCTACCTATATCTAGTAAACAAACCATGTAAGGCAAATAATAAGATCATTCATAATCTTGCTTGAGTTTGACTTTACAGTGGTCGTAATAAAGACAAGATTCATGAGAGAGTAGATCACTTGTCTTGATTTGATGAAGAGTGAACGTGTAAAGAAATACAATGAACCTTTAACCATGGAGATTTTGTGACACCTTCATGCAACAAATGAATGTGAGCTACATTTAGCCCGTCAAATAAGCAACAATACAGGAAGGTAAGGAACATGCACAAAAAATAAAAGGAAAGCAAATGTCGGGTAACCAAGCACATGCTTACATTTCTCAACAAACAAACACCTTTGAGAGACCCTATATACATGTTAATTTGGGTTCACAATGTTTATTTGAGTTGCATTGATTGACACAGGTGAATATTTGAACTCAATTAGCTAACGAAATGTGGAAAAAAGTGGGGAAACCAAAGCTAAAACTAACCCACTATAACTTTTCATAGAGTTGTACATGGGAATCCAATGTAGCACAAGAGTAGTTTTTAAATTGCAATTGTTTGTAAATGGACTAAACCTTGCCCATGAGTTTCATGTGCTACAAAAAGGTAGTATGATCTCAAAAGTCAAGCTTGTTAAAGAACTTATGATTGTCGACCCTTGTGGAAGCATGATGGCATAGAGTTCACCCTTGAAGATAAAGATGTATTTGAACCATTTGCTAGTGATGCAACTATCATAACTAATAAAGATAAAGCTAAAGGCAAGGAGGTGAACACACCTGCATTAGCAAAACTATAGATGAAAGAGCTTGCACCAAAGGATGCAATTAAAGATAAGCATCTATAGTGGGATATTACAAACTAAGAATCCAACAACAAACACAAAAGGTACATTGCTTAAGTGGATTCCAAAAGTCACATTCTCAAAGAAGTAAGAAGATGCAACAAAATTCGAAACAAGAAAATACTCCAAAAAGAAAATGAGTGAAAAACAAAGACATCAATGCAACCATCGTGCAAACATTGAAAATGAAGTGTACTCACCAACACAAAAAATTTGGGTAGCCAAAAAACTTCTTGATTCACAAAGATACCAACAACAGAAAATTTGAATACCAAGGAAGCTTAGCCTATAGGTCTCAAGAGCAACATGCCATAAGAAGTAGCAAGCTATAATGAGAACACAAACAAAAAGACTCCACAGAGAGCAAAGAAATAGGAGATCAAGAGGTCAAAGAAAGGCACAAGCCAACATGAAGAAAGAATTATGTACACAAAAAAGGGAACATTTGGATACCAAAGAGACTTCTTGATATATGCAAAAAGGTCAAAAAAAGATTTGGATCCCAAAGAATCTTAAACAATAGGTATCAAGTATACCAATAGGCATAACTGAGACCAAATGTGCTAGTGTAGCAAAAGAAGATTCAATCCCAAAATACTACCATGAAATATGCTATGAAAGGTTGACTCTCAAAGAAAAGAGCCAGGTACAATAGCAAAGACCATTGAATCACCTTCCATAACCACAAAGGAGAAGGCACTTCAGTTACAAATCAAACTCTTTGGTCTATCAAGTGTAAATATCAAAGATAAATCCAGGTTAAAGGTGAGGAAGAGTGCACAAGCTTCATCATGCGGTGGCGGATGCCCTTGGACCACATTGCTCCAAGACCTCTACTTGCACAACATGAATTTTTAATGTGCATTGACTGTGTTGCATGTAGGGTCACATTACATGACCTTGCATAAGCACTTTTTGAATACCTGTGCACCACCACAATACTTTTTTTGATGCCTACCTTAGCCCTAGGACTTTAAACAGGTGGAGAGGAGGCATTACCATGCAAAAATTGCAAGCTTCAAGCCATATGATAAGTCATGTAAAATGGGCATTATATTTGAGCATTTTTCAAGAGCAATTTTGTATTTTATTGTTGCTAAATTTTAAATTTTTTCATTTCTTCCATGAGTATGCCCATGCGTATGATGGTACAAGAATAGGGGCAATGTCAAATGTGAACCCCTAAGTGTGAGTTGTACATATGTAAATACTATTTAATTAGTTAGTTCGTAACAAATAAATTGGGTTTCAGACTCTAAACCTCATCAACTGAGTCAAAACTTGATACTATCAATTTTGTTGTGTTTTGATAGTTGTTTAGGTAATTTATGGTATTTTTCAGTTTAAGTTTTGAAGGTGCACTTTGAAAAAGAACAACAAGAAGATACAAAAAAGGAAATCTCTTTTAATTGTTACCATATTATAGTAGTGATGTGTGTGAACACACTTAGGACCGCCGGGGCACTTTTTCCCTCACTAGGAGGTTTTTTCCCCCGTGCATTGTATATACGCCCATTATCTTCTAGGGTTTGTTATCTTTCATTTTTTGGCACTCATAATACACTACTGTGTTGTGCTCAAGCTTCCTCATCTTCTTGAAGTTGTGTGTGCATTCCTGCAACCCTAATTCCAACAATTGGTATCAGAGCAGGCTTCCTCCTCCCGGGCAGCATCACCGGCACCTGCCGCTTCATCTCCTCCGATTGCGACGAGGTTTCACGAGCGTCTGCAGGTTAGTATATGCTTTGGGTGAGCCCGTAGGGCTCGGTCGTTTCAGAATTTTGATCTGAGGTCATTTCGCCCTCCGTTTTTGCATTCCAAGTACTGCGCAGGCAAAATCGTCCTACTGTGCAGATTTTCTGTCAAGATTAAAATCTGCAGGACAGGTGCCCATTCGTCTGTTTTGGGCTGTGCTACATAGCACAGGTCGATTTTATACAGGTTTTCCTCTTACAGACAGCATTTACATCTAGTAGTACAGTCATTGGCCATGGCTGACAACAATGATGTATTCCGCATGTTGGCTGCTGAGGATAAGTTGGATGGCACCAACTATCCATTGTGGGCATATATGATGCGACATGTATTGGTAGCAAAGGGGTTATGGAACATTGTGCAGGGTATTGATGCACGTCCTATTGTGGCTGGGAATGCTGCAAACACATCAGAAACAGGTACTGTTGATGATGGTGCAGGCACAAGTGCTGTAGCAGCTGTTCGAGAACCACCACTTTCAGCAGAGCAGATTCGTTGGGATGGTAGAGATGCGCAGGCTCATGCCTTGATTGCGCTGTCTGTCAAACGTACCATTATCCCACATATTCGCTCCTGCAGGACTTCTAAGGATGCTTGGGATGTACTTGCCACATTGTATCAGGCAAGAAATGAGGCTCGTGTTGCTTATCTCCGAAAACAGTTGGAGAGTGAGCATATGAACGAAGGTGATTCTATGGATAGCTTTTTGACAAAGATCAAGGATTTCAAAGAGCAGCTCATTTCTGCAGATGAAATCCTGTCAGACAGTTCACTTGTGCAGACTGTTTTGAATGGTCTACCAGATTCTTATCAGGGTTTTGCTTCCACTCTTCGCTTGATGATGAAAGGCAATCCCAATGCCTTATCATTTGAGGAGTTAGTTTCTGTTTTGCTGCAAGAAGACCAGTCAAGGCAAAACAGGAATATTATGCGTGTCGCAGATCAAGCTTTCGTTGCTAATCAGAGAAGCGGGAAAGGTAAAGCAGGCTTTTCTTCTAGTAAGCAGAAATCTGCAAATGCTGCGCAACCAAAGAAGGAAGACAAAGATGAGAAGAAGGGTGACAAACAGAAGACATTTTGCAAGTACTGTAAGGGAAATGATCATGTCATCAAAGCGTGTCCTAAGCTGGCTGCGAAAGAGGCTAAGAAGAAAGAGGCTGGTATGGCTGTTGCAGATGCCTCTCCTTCTAACAATGAATCTGCTAATGTTGTGCTAGATACAGAATGGGCATTCAATGCGCAGTGCAGTTATGACCCATCTTTGCATGACACATGTATGTCTGCAGTAGATTCAGATGTATGGTACTTTGACAGTGGTGCCACTAAGCATATCACCTCGCAGCGCAGTTTATTCACTTTCCTTGAGTCTGCTCCCACAGGGAATACTGTCACTTGTGCCAATAACTCCTCTTATCCCGTTGAAGGAGTTGGACAGATTGTGCTGAATGTTGCAAATGGCAATACCTTTACACTTTTTGATGCATTGTATGTACCAGGGATCAAAAAGAATCTGCTGTCAGTCTCCGCATTTGCCAAAACAGGTTTGGTTATAAAATTTGTGGATGACAGATGTACTGTTCATGATCTCTCTTGTGGTGACATCATTGTAGCATCTGGTTCACTATGTCGAGGGCTGTATAAGCTCAATATGGATGGCAAATGTGTAGAGGATTCAGCATGTGCTATTATGGATACGCAGGCTATTTCAAATGCAAAACTGTGGCATGCACGTTTTGGTCATCTGAATTTTGCAAGTTTGCTGCGCCTGCAGAAATCTGAAATGGTGTCTTCTTTGCCTAAGCTTGAGGCACCTGTCAAGCATGTTTGTGAGGGCTGCATATTGGGTAAAATGCAGCGTGCATCCTTTCCCAAAGATGGATCAGTGAGAGCTGAACGCAGATTGCAGCTTGTTCACAGTGATGTTTGTGGTCCCATGCAAACTCCATCATTTGGAAACTACCTTTACTTCGTGACTTTCATTGATGATTTTACCAGGCATGCATGGGTATATCCTTTGAAGGCAAAGTCCGAAGTGTTTTTGTGCTTCAAACAGTTTTTGGTTATGGCTGAAAATGTGTCAGAAAGTAAGATGGGCACCCTCCGTTCAGATCGAGGGGGGGAGTATATGTCTTCAGAATTTAATGCATTTCTGGCTGAGCGTGGGATAAAACACCAATGTACAGTGCCGTATACACCACAGCAAAATGGTGTGGCTGAGAGAAAAAACAGGTCTCTCATGGAAATGGCAAGATGTATGGTTAAGAGTCAAAGTCTACCACATGGTTTTTGGCTTGAGGCTGTCATGTGTGCCACTTATGTACTAAACAGGTGTCCCACCAAAGCATTACAGGTTGTCACTCCATATGAGGCTTGGCATAGCCGCAAGCCATCTGTTGGCCATTTACGTGTTTTTGGTTGCCTGGCATATGCATTAGTGCCTGTGCAACATCGCAGAAAATTGGATGACAAAGCTGTCAAATGTATTTTTGTTGGCTATAGTGCTGAGAGCAAAGGCTATCGTTTGTATCATCCACAGACAAAGCGCATTTTGGTTAGCCGTGATGTTGTATTTGTGGAAGATGCAGTTCAGCCCTTGGTTTCATGTACTAAGGAGACAGATATCAGCTCACGTGATGTCTATGATACATTGTTGCCTCTTTTCAGTGGTGCACAGTCAAGTGCAATACCTCATGAGGCAGTTTTTCAGCCTATGCAGGTTTTAAATGATGGCACAGATCAGCCTATATTTGATGCAGATGTGCATGATGCACTTGAGGATGAGAGACAAGAGATTGAGGGCTCTAGGAATATGCCTAGATGGCTGGTGCAGACTTTGCGTGACAGCAAGTTGGATGCCCCTTTGTCTAGTCGCACTCGTTCTGGCTCTCATGGTGCCTCTTATGCGTCAGATTGTTATGCATTGGCTGTTTCTAGTATGTGCGATGAAAGTGAGCCTGTTTCATTTGATGAGGCACAAAGTTCAAAAAATTGGATGGCTGCTATGCAAGCAGAATACGATGCTATTATGAAGAATGGTACATGGTCTTTATGTGACTTGCCCCCTGGCAAGAAGGCCATTGGCACTAAGTGGGTATACAAATTGAAGCGTAAGCCTGATGGCACAGTGGATCGCCATAAGGCTAGGCTTGTTGCAAAAGGTTATGCTCAAGAGAAGGGCATTGATTTTGATGAGACTTTTGCTCCCACATGTCGTATGACCACTGTTCGTAGCATCTGTGCATTAGCAGCTCATAATGGTTGGAATGTACATCAGCTGGACATAAAAACTGCGTTCTTAAATGGAGATTTGCATGAGGAGGTGTATGTATCGCAGCCTCGTGGTTTTGTTCAAAGAGGGCAGGAAAACAAAGTGTGCAGGTTAAAAAAGGCTTTATATGGTTTAAAGCAAGCTCCACGAGCTTGGTATGAAAAAATACATGCATATTTGACTGCACATGGGTTTCAGAATAGTCCAACAGAAAGCACTTTGTATGCTAAACGTGTGGATGGTGTACATCTAATCATTGCTCTCTATGTCGATGACATGCTGCTCACAGGACCAAATGAGAGTCATATTGCTGATTTTAAGGCTGATTTGAATGCCTCTTTTGAGATGTCAGATTTGGGGCATTTGCATCATTATTTGGGGATACAATTTAAGCAATGTGATGGAGGCATTGCTTTGTGTCAAACAAAGTATATTGAAACATTGTTGCGGAGATTTGGCCTTGAAGACTGCAAGCCTATTGCTACTCCAATGGAGACAGGTTTGAAGTTGAGTCTTCATGATGCTGGAGATCACTTTGATGTCACACTCTATCAGACAGCTGTTGGTTGCCTCATTTATGTATGCATTACGAGGCCAAACATTCAGTTTGCAGTCTCACAGGTGAGCAGATTTATGCATAGCCCAGGCATTAAGCATTGGCAGGCAGTGAAGCGTATCTTTCGCTATTTGAGTGGTACTCGGCATCTTGGGTTGTTTTATCCCAAGGGGGGATCATTGCCGCCAGATTTACATGCTTTTTCAGATTCTGACTGGGCTGGTTGTTATGACACACGCGTGTCCACGAGTGGTTTTTGCTTCATGCTTGGAAGCTCATGCATATCATGGTTGAGCAAGAAGCAGCCTACTGTGGCCACTTCTAGTTGTGAAGCTGAGTACAGGGCAGCTTTCACAGCTACGGTTGAGTGTGTGTGGCTCAGACGCCTTATGGCTGATTTGGGTGTTGGGCAGCCATCTGCCACCACCATCTTCACTGACAGTCAGAGCGCATTGGCAGTTGCGCGAAACCCAGTGTTCCATGCTCGTACGAAGCACATTGAGGTGCACTACCATTATGTCAGGGAGAGACTCTCTGCAGGAGAGATCAGTTTGGCTTATGTGCCAACACAGGATAACCTTGCAGACCTTTTCACAAAGGCTCTGCCTCGTGAGAAGTTCGAAGCTTTTCGCAAAGCTTTGGGCTTACTCCCTTTTGTGGATTCGTCCACATAGCTAGACACTTCCCTATACATGAGTGCTAGCTCTTGTTCACAGCATCACTCCAGGGGGGATTTGTTACCATATTATAGTAGTGATGTGTGTGAACACACTTAGGACCGCCGGGGCACTTTTTCCCTCACTAGGAGGTTTTTTCCCCCGTGCATTGTATATACGCCCATTATCTTCTAGGGTTTGTTATCTTTCATTTTTTGGCACTCATAATACACTACTGTGTTGTGCTCAAGCTTCCTCATCTTCTTGAAGTTGTGTGTGCATTCCTGCAACCCTAATTCCAACATTAATGCTGCTTCAAGAGCTCCAGTTCAAGTGAGGAGAAAGAAAAAGAAGAATAAGATCCTTTTAAGGAACATCCTGCATGTCCCGAGAACACAACAAAGTTGGGATAGGTACTTGGTTGAAAGAGAGCGATGAACCAGAAGGCAAAAGGATTCTAGTGGGTCCTCCATGGCTCTTTACAAAGTTGGGATAGGTACTTGGTTGAAAGAGAGCGATGAACCAGAAGGCAAAAGGATTCTAGTGGGTCCTCCATGGCTCAAGTATTTTTGCACTTCTTTTTATGTTATATTGAGGTTTGTACAATTGGTTGGTATTGCTTATCCTCACATGTTTCTTTTGTCCTTGCATTTTATTTTTTATGTGCTCCTTTTATAATTTCAATTTACACAACCTAAGAGATCAAGTTTGTCCATGGAGTCAAACATGAGAACTATTTCCAAAATCCTCTTTTCCATGTGTTTATTATCATCTTTCCTATGCTCTTATCTGATGTTGCAATTAGGAACCTCTTCATGTTACCTTAGTGATGTTCAGACATATTGTTTTGTACAATATGGAGCATGTTATGTTTGTAAAACCACTATAAGACCAACACAATGCAAGAACCCTCTTTTCATTGTGTTGGTCTTATTTTCTATTCTAGGTATAAGTCATCATTTCAAAATGGGAATGACACAATTCAACATGTGTTCCTAGACGCTATCATTTTACCCTCTTGGTTTTGTGTTGCTCATGCTTTTTGGTCTAAGTCATCATTTAGACTAGAAACAACACAACGTGTTATGAGCTCCTAAACACTTTTATTTGAATTTCTTCACATTGTGTTGGTCATTCTTTTGGGTTCAATTCATTTTTTATGCCAAGAACAACACAATACAATTTGAGATCCTAGACTCCATAATGTGACCCTCTTCATGTCGTGTTGGTCATGTTTTTTTGTTTGAATAAATCATTGTTTAGCTATACTAGGACCAACACAATGCAACCTAAGATCCTAATCACAATTAGTTGAGCCTTTTCATGCTGTGTTTGTCATATCTTAATGTTTTACTCTTTCCCCATATTTACAATTTCTTTGATCCTAGTGCTAATTGATGGAATTGGGTAGAAATTGCTCTCTAGGTCACTTATATAACAAATTAATTTTTGCATAAAGAAAATGTTGAATATATGAGACATATCAAGGATGTTTTGAGTGAAATTTTGTATCAAGGAGATTATCATCTCTAAGAGCCACGTCTAGGGGGGACACTCTCAATTGTATTACAATATTACTTTTGAGAATGACTATGAAAACTGGTCACTTTAGTGATGTCAAGATGCACAAGAGGTGTTAATAGATGCAAGAGCAAAGAGAAATTTTCCCTTCAATGAAAAATAGTGTTTAGATATAGGTTATTATGAAGTATTTATAATATATTTACACATTCTCCTTAAAGATGAAGATAAAGGAAAAGTAGATGAGGAGGCTCCAAACATGTTGCCATATGAAGATCATATCAAGGTTGTGAAAGATAAGGTGAATGTTGTAGCAAAGTAGAGTTTGGTAGGTAAGCCTAATATTGAAGTAAATTAATGAGATTATCTTATCCTTGTTGATTTTTCTTTGATGAAGAAAAATTTGGGGATGTACCCATTCTAGTTATCCCAAGCTTTTTTATTAAAGGCAAATATATACTCATATCATATATTTTCAACGAGTGTTTGTTTGACCATAGGGAAGTATATTACTTATTATCGCTTAAATTCTTGAGGATAATAAAGAATATATAGATCCAAATTGCAACAAAATAAAAATTATTTACAATAGATTCTACTACTTTGGAAATAGAATGTTTTTCGATGTGGATATAAATTCCATGATGTTTAGGAATGTAGTAGAGTATAAGAAAAAAGATTCTCACTAAAAGGAATATTTCAACAAATCAATATTTCTACCCGTGCAAGATTCTTGATGAGTGTGCTAGAGAGAAGAGCCTAAGTGTAAACATATGGTAGAGAATGGTGGAGAAGATATACTTGTGTTTGTCAAGTACATTAGAAGGTTTATGCCAAATATCTTATTTTATTTTCCCTTAAATTTTTCATGTCATTATGTGTTTACATTTTGGTCAAGTTTATTCACATTTGGTCTTCTTTGACGATGAGTTTTTGGATGTGGTGAAGGCTCATGCATTCCTGGTCTCAAGAAGAACACTTATGTGTCATGAAAGCATATCAAAATCCTAAGACTATCACATTTATATATTTATCACAACAAATTTGTAAACAAGAAGACCATATTGTTTGCAATGTAAAGACTCTCCTAATCTGATACCTCATGCGTTTCACCCCATAAAGAAGGAAATTTTGGTGAAGAAGGACTTATTTTAGTGATAGAAAATTTTATCTCCTAGGGGCCTAGAGTTTACACCCTCTAATTTAAATATTGTCTCATTTATATAGGGGTTACACTAACAATTGTCATTACTCCCTAATTATGAGAAGAAGGAAATTCTCTGTATTGGCCAACACTAACCCTTCCTCTCATGATTGAGGCTAGAAGGCTTTATGCAAATAAAAATGAAAATTCTTCAAAAAACAAAGGGACTTGCACTATTATATTTTAACATCAAGAAAAACCAAAAATGTGATCATATTTGGCCTATAAATCTTCCAACTTTTTGATGGAGTTGATCTTATGCCTCATGTTCTTGTAGCTCTTGATGGTTTTGGATTTGTGATTTATCCATTTTTTCTTTTCTTTTTGTTAATGATAATCTATTTATATATATTGGTATATTATTTGTATTATCACTCCACAATATGATTAATAGTAATGGTGAAACGCATTATGGATGGTTAAATAGTCTTGTGATGGATGGCTTCCTAGCAAAGGAATCACCTATACAACCATATTGAGAGCATGTGGTAATGAAGGAGCAGTGAAGAAAAGAAAAATAATTCATGAAGAGGATGTCAGTTAGAAGTGTCTTGAAAACAAGATAATGCTAGGCAAAGCTCTTGTAGATATGTATGGAGCTTTCCTTGGAGTGTTGTCTCTTGAAGTACACTAGGCATAGGATATGCAAAGAAGGTTAATCTAAGCAAGCACAAGGTTGATTTGTGCTAATATCCTTCTAGAGGCAATCAATTATACTTGCATCTTGGAAGCTAGTGTCACCATTGGAATTGTGGATAAGCAGGAATATATCCATGGCAAGATTACAAGGCAAGGGCCGCGACTAAATGGTTTGGGTGGTTGTGTGGGTAGTGGTGTGTGTGAGTTCAAAACTTCTGGTTGATACAAATAGCTCAAATGAGCACTTCAAAAAAAAAAAAGATTACAAGGCAAGGGCCGCGACTAAATGATATTGTAATGGTGGGCAATGCTCCTATAGACAAGAATGTCAAGTGCAGAGCTCTTTCAAAGGCATGTGTTCAAGGATCTCCATCATTGGAATGTTGTCTCTTGGGGTGCTTTAAGTGCAGTGTATGCTAATAATAAGGTTAAGCAAGCACTGGCGGCTTAGTACTAATGTAGTATGAGGGCATCCTTTAGATGCAAACACTATAAGTGCACCTTGAAGGCTTGTGGTACCATGGTAGCATGAAAAGAGGAAACAAATCCATGAAAGTGGGGGGTGGGCATTGCCAGCACCATGCGATGTCCCTTCTACAGCTGCGATGTGGCAGCCCCTCTGATTCAGGCTGATGTGGCCCCCTTCCCTTCTCCTTGCTAGTCGTCTACAGGTCATGTGCGCCTACATGGCTTCCCCTACCTGCATCTTTCTCCCGCTTGGCTTGACGCATGGAACCCCACACCTCCTTGGTGAGCCTCTAGCAGTCGTGACCCAAGCCGCTGACGCACGCAAACTAGCTCACTTCGCTCTCTTCCCCCCTCCTCCGCTGCAAGGCAGCATGATCAAAAATTTCTCTCTCTCTCTCTCTCTCTCTCTCTCTCTGTCCGGGTCACAAGAGCACCACACATGCATACATGGCCACAAGAGGCCATCCCCAACCCCTTGCTCTCTCTCTTCTCTCCGTTCGTAGTATGCTGGAGAGAGAGGGCTTGTGGCCATCCCCAACCCCTTGCTCTCTTTGTTCTCCCCGTTCGCAGTATGCTGGATAGGAAGGGCTGCCCCTCTATCTCACTCTTCTCGGGCTTGCTAAGCAGCAAGGGACAGGCTCCTGTCGTGTGGTTTGCAGTACAGCTGGCACTAAGGGCTTCTCTCTCTCTAGCTCTAACACCCACTCTATGTCATGACTACACACATACGCTTTACACACCTTACACACCAACTTCAATGCCTACACTCTAAAAAAAAAACTGTCTTTGATAGCAAATGTCTATGATATGCAAAGCACCCATGAGTACTAAGAAGCTCACAATAACTAGTACTTCAACAAACACACCTAAATGTCCAAATTTGCAACACAAACTCTACAATCTGTAGTAGGAATGTTGATCTGAAGCAATAGGTCTACCACTTGTAGATCTCAAACCTTTAGATCTACCCTTGGCATAGTGGGTAATGACCACCAAAAGCCAAAAATGAAGAAAAATGCATTACTCAATTTGCTACTACAAAAAATGACGAAAATGCCTACACAGACCTTATGGGGCCCAAACGAAGGCCAAAATGGTCCTGAATGGCAAAAATAACAGATCGAAAGCCTTACGAGCTCGTTTCGTGGTAGAATTTCTCCTTTGAATGCTCAACAAATCTCAGGCCAATCTGAGATTTTGACCCTGCATGTGTGCGACAGTGCCTGGAAGCTCCCACCTACTCTAATACCAATTGAAGTGCGCAATCAAAGCGTGTGTGTGTGCACGGAGATGGAGGTGAAGAAGGAGAAGAGAGACGGAAGAGGTATGGACTCCTTGCCACAATGTTGGCTAGGGTTTGTGAGTCCTTATTGTTATATTATACAAAGAATAGGTCAATGTTAGTGTGTCCACCCACCTTGGGCTTTACACCCCAACAGAGATTTGTGTGGGTTATAAATATGCATAAAAGACATAGGGGCACTGCATATGGGATGAGTTTTTGGTAGCATAGAGGTGCTGCAATTGATAATTATGAGTATAGAGTAGAGGACTTTTACATGGGGTATTGTGGCATGGTCATAAGGGAATGAGAAAATTGGGGAGCTAGTTGGATAAGCGGGTTAAAGCACGAATGGTGGGAATTCTCTTCTTTTTCACAATAGATAATGGCGTGTGTGCAAAATATATGTAGCTCAAAATTTACACTTGAACACTGCAACCGGA
>NW_028229433.1:14916-96425 GCF_041138505.1 Cibotium barometz | reverse complement strand
TAAGTCCCAAGCTTGGACTCAATTTTAGTCTTGAGTTTGAGCCTCTCTTAATTGTGTGTGTAATGTCTCTTGAGGAGCATACGTAAAGTTTAAGTCCCAGGCTTGGGCTCAATCTTAAGTTTAAGTCCCAGGCTTGGGCTCAATCTTAAGTTTGAGTCCCAGGTTTGGGCTCAATCTTAAGGTTGAGTCACAAGCTTGGGCTCAATCTTAGTCTTAAGTTTAAGCCTCTCTTAATTGTGTATGTAGTGTCTCTTGAGGCCCAATCTCATCTGCAAGCCATGTCAATCTTACTGGGCTTGGGCTCAATCTTAGTCTTGAGTTTCAGCCTCTCTTAATTATGTGTGTAATGTCTCTTGAGGCCCAATCTCATGTGCAAGCTATGTCAATCTTAGGTTTAAGTCCGAGCGTGGGCTCAATCTTAGGTTTGAGTCCCAGGCTTGGGCTCAATCTTAGGTTTGAGTCGCAGGCTTGCGCTCAATATTAAGTTTGAGTCCCAAGCTTGGACTCAATTTTAGTCTTGAGTTTGAGCCTCTCTTAATTGTGTGTGTAATGTCTCTTGAGGAGCATACGTAAAGTTTAGTCCCAAGCTTGGGCTCAATCTTAAGTTTGAGTCCCAGGTTTGGGCTCAATCTTAAGGTTGAGTCCCAAGTTTGGGCTCAATCTTAGTCTTAAGTTTACGCCTCTCTTAATTGTGTATGTAGTGTCTCTTGAGGCCCAATCTCATCTCCAAGCCATGTCAATCTTAGGTTTGAGTCCCGGGCTTGGGCTCAATCTTAGTCTTGAGTTTCAGCCTCTCCTAATTGTGTGTGTAATGTCTCTTGAGGCCCAATCTCATGTGCAAGCTATGTCAATCTTAGGTTTAAGTCCCGGGCTTGGGCTCAATCTTAGTCTTGAGTTTCAGCCTCTCTTAATTGTGTGTGTAATGTCTCTTGAGGCCCAATCTCATGTGCAAGCTATGTCAATCTTAGGTTTAAGTCCCAGGCTTGGGCTCAATCTTAGGTTTGAGTCCCAGGCTTGGGCTCAATCTTAGGTTTGAGTCGCAGGCTTGGGCTCAAATTTAAGTTTGAGTCCCAAGCTTGGACTTAATTTTAGTCTTGAGTTTGAGCCTCTCTTAATTGTGTGTGTAATGTCTCTTGAGGAGCTTACCTAAAGTTTAAGTCCCATGCTTGGGCTCAACCTTAAGTTTGAGTCCCAGGTTTGGGCTCAATCTTAAGGTTGAGTCCCAAGCTTGGGCTCAATCTTAGTCTTAAGTTTAAGCCTCTCTTAATTGTGTATGTAGTGTCTCTTGAGGTGGCCCAATCTCATTTGCAAGCCATGTCAATCTTAGGTTTGAGTCCCGGGCTTGGGCTCAATCTTAGTCTTGAGTTTCAGCCTCTCTTAATTGTGTGTGTAATGTCTCTTGAGGCCCAATCTCATGTGCAAGCTATGTCAATCTTAGGTATGAGTCCCAGGCTTGGGCTCAATCTCAGGTTTGAGTCCCAAGCTTGGGCTCAATCTTAGGTTTGAGTCGCAGGCTTGGGCTCAATATTAAGTTTAAGTCCCAAGCTTGGACTCAATTTTAGTCTTGAGTTTGAGCCTCTCTTAATTGTGTGTGTAATGTCTCTTGTTTCCCAATCTCATGTGCAAGCTATGTCAATCTTAGGTCTGAGTCCCAGGCTTGGGCTCAATCTTAGGTTTGAGTCCCAGGCTTGGGCTCAATCTTAGGTTTGAGTCGCAGGCTTGGGCTCAATATTAAGTTTGAGTCCCAAGCTTGGACTCAATTTTAGTCTTGAGTTTGAGCCTCTCTTAATTGTGTGTGTAATGTCTCTTGAGGAGCATACGTAAAGTTTAAGTCCCAAGCTTGGGCTCAATTTTAAGTTTGAGTCCCAGGTTTGGGCTCAATCTTAAGGTTGAGTCCCAAGTTTGGGCTCAATCTTAGTCTTAAGTTTAAGCCTCTCTTAATTGTGTATGGAGTGTCTCTTGAGGCCCAATCTCATCTCCAAGCCATGTCAATCTTAGGTTTGAGTCCTGGGCTTGGGCTCAATCTTAGTATTGAGTTTCAGCCTCTCCTAATTGTGTGTGTAATGTCTCTTAAGGCCCAATCTCATGTGCAAGCTATGTCAATCTTAGGTTTAAGTCCCGGGCTTGGGCTCAATCTTAGTCTTGAGTTTCAGCCTCTCTTAATTGTGTGTGTAATGTCTCTTGAGGCCCAATCTCATGTGCAAGCTATGTCAATCTTAGGTTTAAGTCCCAGGCTTGGGCTCAATCTTAGGTTTGAGTCCCAGGCTTGGGCTCAATCTTAGGTTTGAGTCGCAGGCTTGGGCTCAAATTTAAGTTTGAGTCCCAAGCTTGGACTTAATTTTAGTCTTGAGTTTGAGCCTCTCTTAATTGTGTGTGTAATGTCTCTTGAGGAGCTTACCTAAAGTTTAAGTCCCATGCTTGGGCTCAACCTTAAGTTTGAGTCCCAGGTTTGGGCTCAATCTTAAGGTTGAGTCCCAAGCTTGGGCTCAATCTTAGTCTTAAGTTTAAGCCTCTCTTAATTGTGTATGTAGTGTCTCTTGAGGTGGCCCAATCTCATTTGCAAGCCATGTCAATCTTAGGTTTGAGTCCCGGGCTTGGGCTCAATCTTAGTCTTGAGTTTCAGCCTCTCTTAATTGTGTGTGTAATGTCTCTTGAGGCCCAATCTCATGTGCAAGCTATGTCAATCTTAGGTATGAGTCCCAGGCTTGGGCTCAATCTCAGGTTTGAGTCCCAAGCTTGGGCTCAATCTTAGGTTTGAGTCGCAGGCTTGGGCTCAATATTAAGTTTAAGTCCCAAGCTTGGACTCAATTTTAGTCTTGAGTTTGAGCCTCTCTTAATTGTGTGTGTAATGTCTCTTGTTTCCCAATCTCATGTGCAAGCTATGTCAATCTTAGGTCTGAGTCCCAGGCTTGGGCTCAATCTTAGGTTTGAGTCCCAGGCTTGGGCTCAATCTTAGGTTTGAGTCGCAGGCTTGGGCTCAATATTAAGTTTGAGTCCCAAGCTTGGACTCAATTTTAGTCTTGAGTTTGAGCCTCTCTTAATTGTGTGTGTAATGTCTCTTGAGGAGCATACGTAAAGTTTAAGTCCCAAGCTTGGGCTCAATTTTAAGTTTGAGTCCCAGGTTTGGGCTCAATCTTAAGGTTGAGTCCCAAGTTTGGGCTCAATCTTAGTCTTAAGTTTAAGCCTCTCTTAATTGTGTATGGAGTGTCTCTTGAGGCCCAATCTCATCTCCAAGCCATGTCAATCTTAGGTTTGAGTCCTGGGCTTGGGCTCAATCTTAGTATTGAGTTTCAGCCTCTCCTAATTGTGTGTGTAATGTCTCTTAAGGCCCAATCTCATGTGCAAGCTATGTCAATCTTAGGTTTAAGTCCCGGGCTTGGGCTCAATCTTAGTCTTGAGTTTCAGCCTCTCTTAATTGTGTGTGTAATGTCTCTTGAGGCCCAATCTCATGTGCAAGCTATGTCAATCTTAGGTTTAAGTCCCAGGCTTGGGCTCAATCTTAGGTTTGAATCGCAGGCTTGGGCTCAATCTTAGGTTTGAGTCGCAGGCTTGGGCTCAATATTAAGTTTGAGTCCCAAGCTTGGACTCAATTTTAGTTTTGAGTTTGAGCCTCTCTTAATTGTTTGTGTAATGTCTCTTGAGGAGCATACGTAAAGTTTAAGTCCCATGCTTGGGCTCAATCTTAAGTTTGAGTCCCAGGTTTGGGCTCAATCTTAAGGTTGAGTCCCAAGCTTGGCTCAATCTTAGTCTTAAGTTTAAGCCTCTCTTAATTGTGTATGTAGTGTCTCTTGAGGCCCAATCTCATATGCAAGCCATGTCAATCTTAGGTTTGAATCCCCGGCTTGGGCTTAATCTTAGTCATGAGTTTCAGCCTCTCTTAATTGTGTGTGTAATGTCTCTTGAGGCCCAATATCATGTGCAAGCTATGTCAATCTTAGGTTTAAGTCCCACGCTTGGGCTCAATCTCAGGTTTGAGTCCCAGGCTTGGGCTCAATCTTAGGTTTGAGTCGCAGGCTTGGGCTCAATCTTAGGTTTGAGTCGTAGGCTTGGGCTCAATATTAAGTTTGAGTCCCAAGCTTGGACTCAAATTTAGTCTTGAGTTTGAGCCTCTATTAATTGTGTGTGTAATGTCTCTTGAGGAGCATACGTAAAGTTTAAATCCTAGGCTTGGGCTCAATCTTAAGTTTGAGTCCCAGGTTTGGGCTCAATCTTAAGGTTGAGTCCCAAGCATTAGGGCCAATTTGGACAAGAAAAGGGCTATCTAAGGATCTAAAAAGGGGCAACTTAAAAAAGACCATGAAGATCTTACCAAAACTATTCAACATGGGTACTCATTGGATAGAGCTCATCAAGCGCCACCTGTGGACCATTTGAGCGCTAAATTTGGAGTTCATATGTAAAAGTTATGGCTAAAATAGTGCAAAATGTTCCAAAAGTAAGTGAAGGAGATCTTGACACGTGTACAAAAATGCCATACTTCTTGACACGTGGCTCCTCCTTGACCCTTAGATCAAGAATAGAGAAACCCTAAACAGCCCTTTTTTCATCCAAATTGGCCCTAATGCTTGGGCTCAATCTTAGTCTTAAGTTTAAGCCTCTCTTAATTGTGTATGTAGTGTCTCTTGAGGCCCAATCTCCTCTGCAAGCCATGTCAATCTTAGGTTTGAGTCTCGGGCTTGGACTCATTCTTAGTCTTGAGTTTCAGCCTCTCTTAATTGTGTGTGTAATGTCTCTTGAGGCCCAATCTCATGTGCAAGCTATGTCAATCTTAGGTTTAAGTCCGGGCGTGGGCTCAATCTTAGTCTTGAATTTCAGCCTCTCTTAATTGTGTGTGTAATGTCTCTTGAGGCCCAATCTCATGTGCAAGCTATGTCAATCTTACGTTTGAGTCCCAGGCTTGGGCTCAATCTTAGGTTTAAGTCCCAGGCTTGGGCTCAATCTTAGGTTTGAGTCGCACAATTGGGCTTAATATTAAGTTTGAGTCCCAAGCTTGGACTCAATTTTAGTTTTGAGTTTGAGCCTCTCTTAATTGTGTGTGTAATGTCTCTTGAGGAGCATACGTAAAGTTTAAGTCCCAGGCTTGGGCTCAATCTTAAGTTTAAGTCCCAGGCTTGGGCTCAATCTTAAGTTTGAGTCCGAGGTTTGGGCTCAATCTTAAGGTTGGGTCCCAAGCTTGGGCTCAATCTTAGTCTTAAGTTTAAGCCTCTCTTAATTGTGTATGTAGTGTCTCTTGAGGCCCAATCTCATCCGCAAGCCATGTCAATCTTACTGGGTTTGGGCTCAATCTTAGTCTTGAGTTTCAGCCTCTCTTAATTATGTGTGTAATGTCTCTTGAGGCGGCCCAATCTCATGTGCAAGCTATGTCAATCTTAGGTTTAAGTCCCAGGCTTGGGCTCAATCTTAGGTTTGAGTCCCAGGCTTGGGCTCAATCTTAGGTTTGAGTCGCATGGGCTCAATATTAAGTTTGAGTCCCAAGCTTGGACTCAATTTTAGTCTTGAGTTTGAGCCTCTCTTAATTGTGTGTGTAATGTCTCTTGAGGAACATACCTAAAGTTTAAGTCCCAAGCTTGGGCTCAATCTTAAGTTTGAGTCCCAGGTTTGGGCTCAATCTTAAAGTTGAGTCCCAAGTTTGGGCTCAATCTTAGTCTTAAGTCTAAGCCTCTCTTAATTGTGTATGTAGTGTCTCTTGAGGCCCAATCTCATCTCCAAGCCATGTCAATCTTAGGTTTGAGTCCCGGGCTTGGGCTCAATCTTAGTCTTGAGTTTCACCCTCTTCTAATTGTGTGTGTAATGTCTCTTGAGGCCCAATCTCATGTGCAAGCTATGTCAATCTTAGGTTTAAGTCCCGGGCTTGGGCAGGCTTGGGCTCAATCTTAGTCTTGAGTTTCAGCCTCTCTTAATTGTGTGTAATGTCTCTTGAGGCCCAATCTCATGTGCAAGCTATGTCAATCTTAGGTTTAAGTCCCGGGCTTGGGCGGGCTTGGGCTCAATCTTAGTCTTGAGTTTCAGCCTCTCTTAATTGTGTGTGTAATGTCTCTTGAGGCCCAATCTCATGTGCAAGCTATGTCAATCTTAGGTTTAAGTCCTAGGCTTGGGCTCAATCTTAGGTTTGAGTCGCAGGCTTGGGCTCAATCTTAGGTTTGAGTCGCAGGCTTTGACTCAATATTAAGTTTGAGTCCCAAGCTTGGACTCAATTTTAGTCTTGAGTTTGAGCCTCTCTTAATTGTGTGTGTAATGTCTCTTGTGGAGCATACGTAATGTCTAAGTCCCAGGCTTGGGCGCAATCTTAAGTTTGAGTCCCAGGTTTGGGCTCAATCTTAAGGTTGAGTCCCAAGCTTGGGCTCAATCTTAGTCTTAAGTTTAAGCCTCTCTTAATTGTGTATGTAGTGTCTCTTGAGGCCCAATCTCATATGCAAGCCATGTCAATCTTAGGTTTAAGTCCCCAGCTTGGGCTCTCAATCTTAGTCTTGAGTTTCAGCCTCTCTTAATTGTGTGTGTAATGTCTCTTGAGGCCCAATCTCATGTGCAAGCTATGTCAATCTTAGGTTTAAGTCCCAGGCTTGGGCTCAATCTCAGGTTTGAGTCCCAGGCTTGGGCTCAATCTTAGGTTTGAGTCCGAGGCTTGGGCTCAATCTTAGGTTGAGTCGTAGGCTTGGGCTCAATATTAAGTTTGAGTCCCAAGCTTGGACTCAAATTTAGTCTTGAGTTTAAACCTCTCTTAATTGTGTGTGTAATGTCTCTTGAGGAGCATACCTAAAGTTTAAATCCCAGGCTTGGGCTCAATCTTAAGTTTGAGTCCCAGGTTTGGGCTCAATCTTAAGGTTGAGTCCCAAGCTTGGGCTCACTCTTAGTCTTATGTTTAAGCCTCTCTTAATTGTGTATGTAGTGTCTCTTGAGGCCCAATCTCATCTGCAAGCCATGTCAATCTTAGGTTTGAGTCCCGGGCTTGGACTCATTCTTAGTCTTGAGTTTCAGCCTCTCTTGATTGTGTGTGTAATGTCTCTTGAGGCCCAATCTCATGTGCAAGCTATGTCAATCTTAGGTTTAAGTCCCGGGCGTGGGCTCAATCTTAGTCTTGAGTTTCAGCCTCTCTTAATTGTGTGTGTAATGTCTCTTGAGGCCCAATCTCATGTGCAAGCTATGTTAATCTTAGGTTTGAGTCCCAGGCTTGGGCTCAATCTTAGGTTTGAGTCCCAGGCTTGGGCTCAATCTTAGGTTTGAGTCGCAGGCTTGGGCTCAATATTAAGTTTGAGTCCCAAGCTTGGACTCAATTTTAGTCTTGAGTTTGAGCCTCTCTTAATTGTGTGTGTAATGTCTCTTCAGAAGCATACGTAAAGTTTAAGTCCCAGGCTTGGGCTCAATCTTAAGTTTAAGTCCCAGGCTTGGGCTCAATCTTAAGTTTGAGTCCCAGGTTTGGGCTCAATCTTAAGGTTGAGTCACAAGCTTGGGCTCAATCTTAGTCTTAAGTTTAAGCCTCTCTTAATTGTGTATGTAGTGTCTCTTGAGGCCCAATCTCATCTGCAAGCCATGTCAATCTTACTGGGCTTGGGCTCAATCTTAGTCTTGAGTTTCAGCCTCTCTTAATTATGTGTGTAATGTCTCTTGAGCCCCAATCTCATGTGCAAGCTATTTCAATCTTAGATTTAAGTCCCAGGCTTGGGACTCAATCTTAGGTTTGAGTCCCAGGCTTGGGCTCAATCTTAGTGTAAGATTCCTCCCCCAACCCCCCTTTTTGATGTCTAGTATCTTCCCCCGTAATCAATCCCTCTTCAGAAATATAAAGACCTTGTTTCTAACTGTTTTAACCTAGAGAGAGAAAATATTCTAGAGAGAGAATATTCAGATTATGAATATTTTTGGATAGAAAAATAACTCATCTTATTAAAATAAGTTCCCCTGAAACAAAAATTCAAAAAGAAATTTCCAATGTGCAATTGGAATTAATTGGAAATAGGTATAAAGAACCTTAGTCTAAGGGCCTAGATTTTCAGAAATCTTTAGACTATGGTCCAATTAAGGTTTCTATGGGCCAATAGCATCAATCCATGTGTAGGGAGGAGATAAATCCAAATTGTAAAAGAAGATACCCAAAAATGAGTAAATGCTCACATAAGATGAAGAGTTGAAAATGTACAAGGTTTATTAGTAAATAAACTCATATGTAAGGAAGAGGAGTTCTTTAAAGGAGGTGCATATTTCACATAAGATGAAGAGTTGAAAATGTACAAGGTTTATTAGTAAATAAACACATATGTAAGGAAGGGGAGTTCTTTAAAGGAGGTGCATATTTCACATAAGATGAAGAGTTGAAAATGTACAAGGCTTATTAGTAAAAAAACTATGACACATATGTAAGGAAGAGGAGTTCTTTAAAGGCGGTGCATATTTCACATAAGATGAAGAGTTGAAAATGTACAAGGTTTATTAGTAAAAAACTATGAGCAATACAATTTTGACACATATGTAAGGAAGGGGAATTCTTTAAAGGAGGTGCATATTTCACATGCTTGAATGAGTTTTAAACTCATAAAAAATTGAGATATTTCATCTCTCCTCTCTCCTCATTCAAGTCTAGTTCCAGAAAGTTAGCTTAACTGACCTAAAAATGGTCAAAAAGTGACCAAACTGACTTAGAAAATTCTAGAATCAGTTTGTTTGGTTAGGAGCTCAAATTTTCCTATAAATAGAAGCCTCCCCTTGTTGAAAAAAACATAGTCTCTTATGCTTTGTTACTCTACTCCACCTAAGCCAAAATATATAGTCTCTTATGCTTTGTTACTCTACTCCACCTAAGCCAAAATATATAGTCTCTTATGCTTTGTTACTCTACTCCACCTAAGCCAAAATATATAGTCTCTTATGCTTTGTTACTCTACTCCACCTAAGCTAAAATATATAGTGTCTTATGCCTTGTTACTCTACTCTACCTAAGCCAAGAACTGTGAATTCTTTAATAATTCACTAGTTTTTGATACCTCTCTCTTTCTTCAATCTCCATTGGTGGCTCCATCAACATACTAAACCAATTGATTGGTTGGGGGCCTCTACCGTGAATAAAGAATCAAGCAAATCATAAGGTAAGTATATTGAATTTCGATCTTTTCTATGATTTCTCAATGATTCTCTCTTCTCAACCCCTCTCAAGCTTGAGAAGTTTAATTGGTATGGTTTTTTTTAAATGCTAATGAAGTTAATTGGTGAATAGTAGTGAAGAGTTACATAATTTAATAAATGCTATAGAAGTTAATTTCCACTTATATTTAAATTCTAATGGTTTTTATAATTTCTCTCTCTCACTCAAGAAATGGTCATACTCATGACCCATTCTCAATCCAAATGAAGCTTTTCATAAAGCTTTTCCTTAATCCAAGATTAAGCTATTCTTGAGGCCAAATTAATGGCTTTTTGCTATGCTTTTAGTTTATGCACATTGATGATTCAATCCATTATGGATTGATGATCCAATTAGAGACCATTCTAATTGTTTTCTTAATGATCCAATTAGAGACCATTATGGATTGATGATCCAATTAGAGACCATTCTAATTGTTTTCTTAATGATCCAATTAGAGACCATTATGGATTGATGATCCAATTAGACCATTCTAATTGTTTTCTTAATGATCCAATTAGAGACCATTATGGATTGATGATCCAATTAGAGACCATTCTAATTGTTTTCTTAATGATCCAATTAGAGACCATTATGGATTGATGACCCAATTAGAGACCATTCTAATTGTTTTCTTAATGATCCAATTAGAGACCATTATGGATTGATGATCCAATTAGAGACCATTCTAATTGTTTTCTTAATGATCCAATTAGAGACCATTATGGATTGATGATCCAATTAGAGACCATTCTAATTATTTCTTTAATAATGAGCTTTATCCCTTAGAAAAAAATTGAGATTTATCAGTCATAGTAGCGGAGCTATGGCAAAATTTTTATAGAAATTACGCATAAAATAAATTCATTCAAAGCATAAAAAGAGGACTTTCTACCATATTCTAGGAACTATCATCCTAGATTAATTAAAAGAATTTTATCATGCATGGAGATGTGGATGTTTGCATGTAGATGTAGATGTATAGATGTAGATGTGGATATGGAGGTGGATGGATGCATGTAGATGTAGATGTATAGATGTAGATGTGAATGGAGATGTGGATGTATGCATGTAGATGTAGATGTATAGATGTGGATGTGGATGTATACATGTAGATGTAGATGTATAGATACGGATGTGGATGTGGAGGTGGATGTATACATGTAGATGTAGATGTATAGATGTAGATGTGGATGTGGAGGTAGATGGATGCATGTAGATGTAGATGTATAGATGTAGATGGGAATGGAGATATGGATGTATGCATGTAGATGTAGATGTATAGATGTAGATGTGGATGTGGAGGTGGATGGATGCATGTAGATGTAGATGTATAGATGTAGATGTGAATGGAGATGTGGATGTATGCATGTAGATGTAGATGTATAGATGTGGATGTGAAGGTGGAGGTAGATGTATGCATATAGATGTAGATGTATGGAGGTGAATGTGAATGTGGATGTAGATGTATGCATAGAGATGTAGATGTATGTATGTAGATGTGAATGTACGCATATAGATGTAGATGTATGGATGTGAATATGCGATATGTGATGTGAGGGAATCTGAAGTGATGAGATAGAAATGATGTGATGGGATGAGTATACATATAAATGGAATATGGAATAAGTAATGTAGATTGATGAGGGATAATGTGGAAAAATGAAAGTTAAAATAGAAATTGTATTGTAAACTGTTTGTAAATGCTGTTTGTAAATGCTGTTTGTAAATGATTGTTTTATGTCAAGAATGCTGGGGGGAGCATTTTGACCGTCTTGTGATTAAAGTCGTGATGGTAAAGTTGCAACTGCTGAGGACGGGGAGTCAATGAAGGACGTCTCGCGTAGCAAGGTCGGCCGAGGTCTTGACCAGCCTCGGTGCGATTAAAATGGTGAGCTTCCGGTACGGTGGATGAGGGGCCAAGGAAGCGGCCTATGCGTGAAGCGCTAGGTTACCTGCGAAGGATCCTAGAGGGTGCTGACCATACGGTGCTCAGGCTCTGGGTCGCCTAGGATACCCACGCGTGCGTCGAGGAAGATATTGGAACAGAGTTGGAGTTGTTTTCTGAATCGGGCATGGATCTGGTTGATTGACCTTGCTGGTCTTCAATGGATGAGTCCATGGCCCCTTATATGGATCTGTTGGTTGATCTTGCTGATCTTCAACGAGAGTCCATCTTGATAAGTGATTATATTGCCAAGTATTAAAGGCTAGGAACTATCGAAACGGCCCCTGAGCGTTCTGGTTGCCAATGATGCCATATATACTCTGATGAAGGAATGATGGAAAATTATTAAAGGCTAGGAACTATCGAAACGGCCCCTGAGCGTTCTAGTTGCCAATGATGCCATATATACTCTGATGAAGGAATGATGGAAAATTATTAAAGGCTAGGAACTATCGAAACGGCCCCTGAGCGTTCTAGTTGCCAATGATGCCATATATACTCTGATGAAGGAATGATGGAAAATTAAGAATCAATGGGATAAATTGGAAGATGGTGATCAATGATACTATGGTTTTATTAAAGGATTGTTTTAAACTGGTTGAATCTGGTTGGAAAAAAGGCAATTTCATATTGGGTGTGTGAGTGGTGTGACTAGTTTTATTTTGCATGAACATCCGGCTAGGGGGCCTTGGAACTCTTTTCCTTGGTACCCGGGACAAAACCTAACCAAATTTTTTAATTGGATCCCATCACTACAGTGGTTGGGCGGTTGGCTAACCCATGGGATTGGATGGGGTTAGGCTGGACTGATGGATCCGTAAACCGAGACTCAAACTTTTGTTTTTACGATAGGAAAAAAAAATAATAAATCCCGGACAGTAACTGTTCTATGGATAGGAATCAACGGCTGTGCCTCTTGAATGGGGAAAAAAGCGTTGATCCCAATGATCCAAGTGCAAGTTTCTTCCTTGAACTGACTAAGTATCTTATAGATGTAATTGGATCATCTCGATCAGAAATGATCTTGACTACGGTAGAGTAAAAAGTTATCCTGGTGGAATCGCCCGTGCTTTTCGGTAAAGGAAGTTTTTCCGGGTTCGGTTTTGGAACAACCGACGGATTAGTCTCTTATCCGGATATCCGTGGGCGAGGCCCCGAGTGTGGGACCCCTGTCCCACGCGAGAAGCGCTACTTCCGCTGCCAGTACCCCGAATCCGTTGCTCGGTGGGAACAGGGATCTTACAGTTGGTATCAGAGCATTTGGTTAATAAAGATCAACTGAGAAGACAAATATGTCAAAAATTTATCAAGAAACACAAAAAGGTTATAATTGTGTGATATAATTCATACAATTTGATATTCAAACTGAAATTCATAATTTGGTAATTGGTTCTCCAGATAGAAGTACCGCGATTATATAGAATCCCTGACTTGCTTGAGGCGTAGACATGATATTATTTACCTTATAATTCCAAGGGCCGTGACTACGCGTATATACCGAGAGTATACTGCAGCTCTTTACTGACAATATATACGAGTAAATCTAAGACTTGAAATTATAAGCGTTAATGCTATCTAGATGATGATTTCGAATGTGATTGATATGATTTTTAATTCTGTTTGAGAATGAATGAATTGATTTGGATTCTGATTGAAAATGCTGATTGAAAAATGTTGATTTTTAAAAATTAGTTGAAATATAATGAAACCACAATGAGGGGGAATGGGACGAGTCCTTGTGATGATATTCATAACTAGAATGATGATAACGAATTCAGCAAATCACTATGAGATTAGTGGGTTGTGCTGTCAGATTGCTACTGTTAATACTTGACCGGTAGATCAAGTTAAGGGATGTCAAATTGAGAACTTGCTTAACTGAAATTTCCGTGGAGGAATGTTCCGAAGGAAACTTTTCGGTCTAATGGACCTTATCATGTTAAAGATATGAATGAATTGTTATTTAATGATGAGTTCTATATAAGGGATAATTATCCCAGTGTTCTGTTGGGTTGACCAGAATATAAGGAACCCCAGAATAAAATTGGATCTTAAGAATAAGAGCTGTCCTCTACCTTGCGAGATGAGGACATCTCGCACTTTTTAAGTGGGGTAGGATGTAAGATTCCTCCCCAGCCTTCGAGGTATATAGGAGTAAGAATCTCCCTTTCGGATCTTATAATTATTCCCTCTCTAAAATAAAAGAAAGTTTCTGTTTAAAAAAGGAATACCCTTTTCCTAAAATACTTCTCAGGAGTCACGCCTAATTTAAGGATTTAGAACAATGAGTTTAGAAGTGAGAATCGGTGTTTTGGATACCAAGGTTTTGGTTTTCATTCGAATATGGCCCAAAAGAAGTTCTTTATCTCTTGGGGAGTATAAGAAGTTATCCCCCAGATATTGTGATCCTTATATCTGAATTCAATGAAAGTAGGTGACTTAGCCTACAAGTTTCTTTTATCTCCTCATCTCAAAATTCTTAATGCCTTCTATAGAGAAATGTGTCAAACACAAATCATGGAAAGACGGTAAAACTTCAGTGGCAAGTTACCGTTGGCTTCTAGGTTACGCTAGCTCCTTCCTTTATATAAGTCGTAACTTTTACTTGTCGCTCACAGTAATCTTACTCCCATCAATCTCCTTTCTTTCTTAATCTCCTTCATGGCTTGGCAACAGGAATTAGTTTTATCCCTGATGATTTCTCACCTTCAAGACGCAAGAGAGTCTGTGAAGAAAGACTTTATAGAACAGTATGAGCGCTCACTTTTTCCTCACCTAGGAACTTCTGTAGCGCAGACCAAATGGCGGACCTATCAAAACATAACTAGGGTAACACCCTGGGGTCAGCAACACTTTCGTAACAATGTCCGCTTGGCCATGGTTATTGAAGCTTTGGGTTTGGGTCCCCGATACTACTGTGTCATGAGATCAAGGCATCTTGGGTTTTCTGAGCGGGTCTTTTTACTGGCATGTTTTCTTCCTCATGAGAAGATATGCCTTTACCCCGTTTTTGGCTTGCCTCTCAGAGGTCCTTTTGTTAGATCACCTCATACAACTGAGATAGGTGCGGCAATAACCAGCAGAATCATTCCCATAGATGAGTTACCCTATACTTGTGCAGCTTGTGAGGACTGCTTTTGTGACCATATGATGGATGGGCTTATGGAAGTGTAAAGAGTTCTTCTATCTTTACTGTATAAGTCCCGTGAATGAGTAAAGTTTAAATCTTGTTCTTATTTTGAATCTTGCTCTCTTTAAGACTTTTCTTGGTGGTTAATCTTGATTAAAAATTTTCTCTAAGTCTCATATTCGTGCATCTTGCGAAATTATCCCAAGTTGCGAGATGAGGACATCTCGCGTTTTTTAAGTGGGATAGAATGTAAGATTCCTCCCCCAACCCCCCTTTTTGATGTCTAGTATCTTCCCCCGTAATCAATCCCTCTTCAGAAATATAAAGACCTTGTTTCTAACTGTTTTAACCTAGAGAGAGAAAATATTCTAGAGAGAGAATATTCAGATTATGAATATTTTTGGATAGAAAAATAACTCATCTTATTAAAATAAGTTCCCCTGAAACAAAAATTCAAAAAGAAATTTCCAATGTGCAATTGGAATTAATTGGAAATAGGTATAAAGAACCTTAGTCTAAGGGCCTAGATTTTCAGAAATCTTTAGACTATGGTCCAATTAAGGTTTCTATGGGCCAATAGCATCAATCCATGTGTAGGGAGGAGATAAATCCAAATTGTAAAAGAAGATACCCAAAAATGAGTAAATGCTCACATAAGATGAAGAGTTGAAAATGTACAAGGTTTATTAGTAAATAAACTCATATGTAAGGAAGAGGAGTTCTTTAAAGGAGGTGCATATTTCACATAAGATGAAGAGTTGAAAATGTACAAGGTTTATTAGTAAATAAACACATATGTAAGGAAGGGGAGTTCTTTAAAGGAGGTGCATATTTCACATAAGATGAAGAGTTGAAAATGTACAAGGCTTATTAGTAAAAAAACTATGACACATATGTAAGGAAGAGGAGTTCTTTAAAGGAGGTGCATATTTCACATAAGATGAAGAGTTGAAAATGTACAAGGTTTATTAGTAAAAAACTATGAGCAATACAATTTTGACACATATGTAAGGAAGGAGAATTCTTTAAAGGAGGTACATATTTCACATGCTTGAATGAGTTTTAAACTCATAAAAAATTGAGATATTTCATCTCTCCTCTCTCCTCATTCAAGTCTAGTTCCAGAAAGTTAGCTTAACTGACCTAAAAATGGTCAAAAAGTGACCAAACTGACTTAGAAAATTCTAGAATCAGTTTGTTTGGTTAGGAGCTCAAATTTTCCTATAAATAGAAGCCTCCCCTTGTTGAAAAAAACATAGTCTCTTATGCTTTGTTACTCTACTCCACCTAAGCCAAAATATATAGTCTCTTATGCTTTGTTACTCTACTCCACCTAAGCCAAAATATATAGTCTCTTATGCTTTGTTACTCTACTCCACCTAAGCCAAAATATATAGTCTCTTATGCTTTGTTACTCTACTCCACCTAAGCTAAAATATATAGTGTCTTATGCCTTGTTACTCTACTCTACCTAAGCCAAGAACTGTGAATTCTTTAATAATTCACTAGTTTTTGATACCTCTCTCTTTCTTCAATCTCCATTGGTGGCTCCATCAACATACTAAACCAATTGATTGGTTGGGGGCCTCTACCGTGAATAAAGAATCAAGCAAATCATAAGGTAAGTATATTGAATTTCGATCTTTTCTATGATTTCTCAATGATTCTCTCTTCTCAACCCCTCTCAAGCTTGAGAAGTTTAATTGGTATGGTTTTTTTTAAATGCTAATGAAGTTAATTGGTGAATAGTAGTGAAGAGTTACATAATTTAATAAATGCTATAGAAGTTAATTTCCACTTATATTTAAATTCTAATGGTTTTTATAATTTCTCTCTCTCACTCAAGAAATGGTCATACTCATGACCCATTCTCAATCCAAATGAAGCTTTTCATAAAGCTTTTCCTTAATCCAAGATTAAGCTATTCTTGAGGCCAAATTAATGGCTTTTTGCTATGCTTTTAGTTTATGCACATTGATGATTCAATCCATTATGGATTGATGATCCAATTAGAGACCATTCTAATTGTTTTCTTAATGATCCAATTAGAGACCATTATGGATTGATGATCCAATTAGAGACCATTCTAATTGTTTTCTTAATGATCCAATTAGAGACCATTATGGATTGATGATCCAATTAGAGACCATTCTAATTGTTTTCTTAATGATCCAATTAGAGACCATTATGGATTGATGATCCAATTAGAGACCATTCTAATTGTTTTCTTAATGATCCAATTAGAGACCATTATGGATTGATGACCCAATTAGAGACCATTCTAATTGTTTTCTTAATGATCCAATTAGAGACCATTATGGATTGATGATCCAATTAGAGACCATTCTAATTGTTTTCTTAATGATCCAATTAGAGACCATTATGGATTGATGATCCAATTAGAGACCATTCTAATTATTTCTTTAATAATGAGCTTTATCCCTTAGAAAAAAATTGAGATTTATCAGTCATAGTAGCGGAGCTATGGCAAAATTTTTATAGAAATTACGCATAAAATAAATTCATTCAAAGCATAAAAAGAGGACTTTCTACCATATTCTAGGAACTATCATCCTAGATTAATTAAAAGAATTTTATCATGCATGGAGATGTGGATGTTTGCATGTAGATGTAGATGTATAGATGTAGATGTGGATATGGAGGTGGATGGATGCATGTAGATGTAGATGTATAGATGTAGATGTGAATGGAGATGTGGATGTATGCATGTAGATGTAGATGTATAGATGTGGATGTGGATGTATACATGTAGATGTAGATGTATAGATACGGATGTGGATGTGGAGGTGGATGTATACATGTAGATGTAGATGTATAGATGTAGATGTGGATGTGGAGGTAGATGGATGCATGTAGATGTAGATGTATAGATGTAGATGGGAATGGAGATATGGATGTATGCATGTAGATGTAGATGTATAGATGTAGATGTGGATGTGGAGGTGGATGGATGCATGTAGATGTAGATGTATAGATGTAGATGTGAATGGAGATGTGGATGTATGCATGTAGATGTAGATGTATAGATGTGGATGTGAAGGTGGAGGTAGATGTATGCATATAGATGTAGATGTATGGAGGTGAATGTGAATGTGGATGTAGATGTATGCATAGAGATGTAGATGTATGTATGTAGATGTGAATGTACGCATATAGATGTAGATGTATGGATGTGAATATGCGATATGTGATGTGAGGGAATCTGAAGTGATGAGATAGAAATGATGTGATGGGATGAGTATACATATAAATGGAATATGGAATAAGTAATGTAGATTGATGAGGGATAATGTGGAAAAATGAAAGTTAAAATAGAAATTGTATTGTAAACTGTTTGTAAATGCTGTTTGTAAATGCTGTTTGTAAATGATTGTTTTATGTCAAGAATGCTGGGGGGAGCATTTTGACCGTCTTGTGATTAAAGTCGTGATGGTAAAGTTGCAACTGCTGACGGGGAGTCAATGAAGGACGTCTCGCGTAGCAAGGTCGGCCGAGGTCTTGACCAGCCTCGGTGCGATTAAAATGGTGAGCTTCCGGTACGGTGGATGAGGGGCCAAGGAAGCGGCCTATGCATGAAGCGCTAGGTTACCTGCGAAGGATCCTAGAGGGTGCTGACCATACGGTGCTCGGGCTCTGGGTCGCCTAGGATACCCACGCGTGCGTCGAGGAAGATATTGGAACAGAGTTGGAGTTGTTTTCTGAATCGGGCATGGATCTGGTTGATTGACCTTGCTGGTCTTCAATGGATGAGTCCATGGCCCCTTATATGGATCTGTTGGTTGATCTTGCTGATCTTCAACGAGAGTCCATCTTGATAAGTGATTATATTGCCAAGTATTAAAGGCTAGGAACTATCGAAACGGCCCCTGAGCGTTCTAGTTGCCAATGATGCCATATATACTCTGATGAAGGAATGATGGAAAATTATTAAAGGCTAGGAACTATCGAAATGGCCCCTGAGCGTTCTAGTTGCCAATGATGCCATATATACTCTGATGAAGGAATGATGGAAAATTATTAAAGGCTAGGAACTATCGAAACGGCCCCTGAGCGTTCTAGTTGCCAATGATGCCATATATACTCTGATGAAGGAATGATGGAAAATTAAGAATCAATGGGATAAATTGGAAGATGGTGATCAATGATACTATGGTTTTATTAAAGGATTGTTTTAAACTGGTTGAATCTGGTTGGAAAAAAGGCAATTTCATATTGGGTGTGTGAGTGGTGTGACTAGTTTTATTTTGCATGAACATCCGGCTAGGGGGCCTTGGAACTCTTTTCCTTGGTACCCGGGACAAAACCTAACCAAATTTTTTAATTGGATCCCATCACTACAGTGGTTGGGCGGTTGGCTAACCCATGGGATTGGATGGGGTTAGGCTGGACTGATGGATCCGTAAACCGAGACTCAAACTTTTGTTTTTACGATAGAAAAAAAAAAAATAAATCCCGGACAGTAACTGTTCTATGGATAGGAATCAACGGCTGTGCCTCTTGAATGGGGAAAAAAGCGTTGATCCCAATGATCCAAGTGCAAGTTTCTTCCTTGAACTGACTAAGTATCTTATAGATGTAATCGGATCATCTCGATCAGAAATGATCTTGACTACGGTAGAGTAAAAAGTTATCCTGGTGGAATCGCCCGTGCTTTCCGGTAAAGGAAGTTTTTCCGGGTTCGGTTTTGGAACAACCGACGGATTAGTCTCTTATCCGGATATCCGTGGGCGAGGCCTCGAGTGTGGGACCCCTGTCCCACGCGAGAAGCACTACTTCCGCTGCCAGTACCCCGAATCCGTTGCTCGGTGGGAACAGGGATCTTACACTTAGGTTTGAGTCGCAGACTTGGGCTCAATATTAAGTTTGAGTCCCAAGCTTGGACTCAATTTTAGTCTTGAGTTTGAGCCTCTCTTAATTGTGTGTGTAATGTCTCTTGAGGAGCATACGTAAAGTTTAAGTCCCATGCTTGGGCTCAATCTTAAGTTTGAGTCCCACGTTTGGGCTCAATCTTAAGGTTGAGTCCCAAGTTTGGGCTTAATCTTAGTCTTAAGTTTAAGCCTCTCTTAATTGTGTATGTAGTGTCTCTTGAGGCCCAATCTCATCTCCAAGCCATGTCAATCTTAGGTTTGAGTCCCGGGCTTGGGCTCAATCTTAGTCTTGAGTTTCAGCCTCTCCTAATTGTGTGTGTAATTTCTCTTGAGGCCCAATCTCATGTGCAAGCTATGTCAATCTTAGGTTTAAGTCCCGGGCTTGGGCTCAATCTTAGTCTTGAGTTTCAGCCTCTCTTAATTGTGTGTGTAATGTCTCTTGAGGCCCAATCTCATGTGCAAGCTATGTCAGTCTTAGGTTTGAGTCCCAGGCTTGGGCTCAATCTTAGGTTTGAGTCGCAGGCTTGGGCTCAATATTAAGTTTGAGTCCCAAGCTTGGACTCAATTTTAGTCTTGAGTTTGAGCCTCTCTTAATTGTGTGTGTAATGTCTCTTGAGGAGCATACGTAAAGTTTAAGTCCCATGCTTGGGCTCAATCTTAACATTAGGGCCAATTTGGATGAAAAAAGGGCTGTTTATGGTTTCTCTATTCTTGATCTAAGGGTCAAGGAGGAGCCACGTGTCAAGAAGTATGGCATTTTTGTACACATGTCAAGATCTCCTTCACTTACTTTTGGAACATTTTGCACTATTTTAGCCATAACTTTTACATATGAACTCCAAATTTAGCGCTCAAATGGTCCATAGGTGGCGCTTGATGAGCTCTATCCAATGAGTACCCATGTTGAATAGTTTTGGTAAGATCTTCATGGTCTTTTTTAAGTTGCCCCTTTTTAGATCCTTAGACAGCCCTTTTCTTGTCAAAATTGGCCCTAATGGTTTGAGTCCCAGGTTTGGGCTCAATCTTAAGGTTGAGTCCCAAGCTTGGGCTCAATCTTAGTCTTAAGTTTAAGCCTCTCTTAACTGTGTATGTAGTGTCTCTTGAGGCAGCCCAATCTCATCTGCAAGCCATGTCAATCTTAGGTTTGAGTCGCGGGCTTGGGCTCAATCTTAGTCTTGAGTTTCAGCCTCTCTTAATTGTGTGTGTAATGTCTCTTGAGGCCCAATCTCATGTGCAAGCTATGTCAATCTTAGGTCTGAGTCCCAGGCTTGGGCTCAATCTTAGGTTTGAGTCCCAAGCTTGGGCTCAATCTTAGGTTTGAGTCGCAGGCTTGGGCTCAATATTAAGTTTGAGTCCCAAGCTTGGACTCAATTTTAGTCTTGAGTTTGAGCCTCTCTTAATTGTGTGTGTAATGTCTCTTTGAGGAGCATACGTAAAGTTTAAGTCCCAGGCTTGGGCTCAATCTTAAGTTTGAGTCCCAGTTTTGGGCTTAATCTTAAGGTTGAGTCCCAAGCTTGGGCTCAATCTTAGTCTTAAGTTTAAGCCTCTCTTAATTGTGTATGCAGTGCCTCTTGAGGCCCAATCTCATCTGCAAGCCATGTCAATCTTAGGTTTGAGCTTTCCACTTCCTCTTAATCACCCAATCTCAAGTTGGAGGCTCAAGTGTGTGCTTCTAAATAAAGTTTATTAGAATGTCTAAGCTCAAACTCAAGTTTGAGCCCGAATACCTACTCCTTTTAAATACCTTCTTTGATACTACTTTGTAATACTTCCTGCTGCCTAGTAGAAAAGGTGGACTTTATAAGTATACAAACTAAGGTTTAATTTCATGTTTGAGACTCTGGACATTATATGTTTTTATCAATTCAAAATTTTATCATTAATTATGTTATTTCTTTGTTGCTAACATAGTCTAATGGTGATTCAAATGTAGGTTCACATGATGTGGATCAAAGGAGATAAAGTTTTTCTTCTTCAAGGAACCTCAAGGAAGGGACGTGGAATCATTTTCTCCAATGATCCTACAGAATTTTGTGGCACCGTTGAGATCGATGATGCATGTGTTTCTATTCATGTTATGGAAAGTTTAGAGGATATGTGTACTCTTCCATTTCCAACAATGGGGGCTAGTACCATGGGTGAAGCTGTTGGAAGTACTATTAAATGGCCAGTTCACATGTTAGTTCACGATGGACCAAAGGACAAAATGGACTCAAGAGGATGCCCAAAAATCATTGAGCAAAAAAAGCATCACCCACTTGACTTGATGGTGGGAAGAGATTCTTGGAGAGAGAAGAGGGTATTTATATGGAATGAGCATAAAACTGAAAAACTTGGAGATGGGGTGATTCTCTTTGTTCACTCTTATGAGGCTATCAACTTCAGGGATCTAGGAGAAACCCACCTCGGCATCATAATTGAAAAGCCATTGTCAATAGGAACATCTTTAAATACTACATCAACAAACTTACCCCATATCAATTTGATTAGTTGGCCCATAAAGCAACTTACCTTGAGAATGGAGAAGAATTACAACTACTTGAAACTCATGATGCAGATGTACATGATGGTAGTGATAATCTTCATGACTTTCATTATCAATTCATGACTTTCATTATCAATCGAGCAATGAAAATGGTTGTACACTAAGGAGGGTGATATAGATGATAATAGCAGTTCAGGGCAAGAAGAATGTGATGGAGAGGATAACGGCACCAGCAATGAGAACACTCTATGTTTGCCTCAAAAAAGAAGGTATGTAATGAAAATCAGGGAAACAAGGAAGACTAACAAGAATGTAGCCTTTTCTACAAAGTGCAATCGTGAAGATGTGTACAATGTTGCAACCATTGATTGTTGTGCAAACAAATGTTGCCAAATGGCTGATAGACGGAAAGTTCTACAAACAAGGTTAGACTTTTGGGGTCAAAACTACTCAAACAGGTCAACCTACATATATGATAGTATGAACATGGCATTTGGTAAGGAAGCAAATGAGGAGTGTTTTAACTTCATGTATGATGGAAGAAAAGTTTGCAGCACAGCATGGTACACTGTACATGGAATTACAAAGACTACAGATATAGAAGAAGATATATGCAAGGATCAAGGAATGTGAGTCATGGGAACAATGCAATCATCCGAAAAGGTTCGATACATGTGGAGATAGGGAAGGAAATTATACAAGATTTCATAGATAATAATGCTGAGAAAATGCCTCATAAGTCTAGGACATCTATGTATGGAACTCGTGAGACACAAAAAGTTCTTCCAGCAATGTATAAACAAGTGGATATCTTACGTGAAGTTAATGCATCACTCAACTCTTTGGGATATAAAGGGCTTTAACAGCCCACATTTTCTCGAATGTGGAATACAGTTTTCAAGACGGTCACTCTCTCCAAAACTAGCACATTCTCAAAGTGTGATATATGTACATCTATAAAGCTCAAACTGGAGTCAACAAAGAACCAAGAGGAGCGTGCTAAGTACTTCATACAGAGACGGGTGCATATGTTGCAGCAAATGAGTTGTAGAAATGTCTACTATGCTTGGAGAATATGCTTGGAGAATGTACTCTGAGATGTATCCGAAAAAATATCTATGCATTATTCATGACAAAATGGATCAGAAGAAGACTTGCATACCACGAGTGACTCCAGTTCCTAAGTCACTTAACCAAGTGATGTCTCTTCCAACATCCTTAACAGGAATGCTCACACATGGTCATGGTCAAAATGCTTATGGACACTTTGGAGTGGGTTTATGGCCAAGCGATCCCAACTTCATAATTGCTTCTTTGTCCAAGTGTCTTAGAAACTTGGAGAGAATGGATTATCACATGTACGGTGATTTGATATGTGATGGTACCACTCCTCAGACATCACATAATATTTTTGAATGCTTGATGTCTAGAATGGCATTAGATCATCACATGAAGATAAAAAATGAGAAAAATTTGCTTTGTATCTCAAAAGATGTTACAAATGCAGAGGTGCAAACAAATGTTGCTATGCATGAGGAGAATCAAGCCAATAATCAAATGGTGCAATGTGTTGCAAATATGGAGGCAAATGAGAGTACACAAACAAATGATGTCACATTAGAGGATGTTGTGGAAACATTTAAGATGTTGCCAAAGACATTGTTGCTTCAGTTGGATAACTGTGGATCTGAGAATAAGAATCGATATGTATTCGCATACTTATCTTTACTGGTGGCAAAAGGAGTTTTTGAGATGGTGCAATTGGGCTTTCTTATGGTGGGACACACGCATGAGGATATTGATGCATTGTTTAGTCACTTTTCAGAGAAGCTTAGAACAAGCCAGACATTCAGCTTTCCTCACTTGATGCAAAGTTTTAATGAGTGTACAAGCATGAAACCAACACCTTTTTTTATGAAGGAGGTGCCAGACTTCAAAGACTATGTAAAAGGCTACTTACATGAAGGAGCAGATAGACTAGTGGGTCATTCAAAGCCATTGCAATTTAGATTTTACATGAATGATGTCGTACCATTGATGCAATACAAGATACACACCAAATCAAGTGAGTGGTTGCCTGAAAATGGAATTGAGTTGTGGAAGCGTAATGATGCAGGGACACCTATGATTCCTCAAGGGGTTCCAAAGGTTGTGCCTATTTTTGAATATATAAAGGATAATATCCAGGTTGTACAAGGCTTGAATACCTTTGTGAACTGGTGGAAAAGCTTTGTAGAAACTAAAGGAGATGATTTAGCTTATGCAAAATGGATCAAGCCTGTCATTGAGTATTGGGAAAACATGGTTATTTCCTTGAATACGGCAAATGTGCAGGAGAACACTTTCTGTCATGACTTCTGGCCTAAAAGTATGTCTTCAAGGAATGCTTTCATTGATGACAACAACAAAGATGAGGAGCCAATTGGAATAGAGGAAAATGAAGGACACTATTGTGGACCAGCACGTCATAAGCCAAGGGAGGAATTCAAACCAGAAGTTGATGTGATAAAAGATAACTTTCTTCTTGTGCGACCAAGTGACACAATATATCCAATATGCCATTAGGGGTTGCAGTTTCAGATGTGGATATGGAGAAAGACTCACTAAACTATATGAGAGTGAAGATTCAATATTGTGCTCCTAACACAAGAAAGAAGAATGTGAGTGATGCAGAAGCATATGTAGATTGTTGGAAGAAGCATTGGAGGTGCAATGAAAATGATCCTCAACGTTGGGAGCATGTTAGCAGCATTATCTGGAGTTGGGCACCAAGGAAGGGACAAAAAGTAAATAGGATAAAGATTCCAAAAACAATTATCTCAAAGACTCAAGAAAGTTTGAATATTAAAGAGAACACTAATGACGATAAAAGTGAGGAGGAAGATGAGGATTAAACACTTTTCATGATGTTTTTTGAGACAGCTTTGAAGACATGTACTACCACTCAAATTAAATTTTTCTACATGATTTTAATGTTCAAGGTCATTCTTCTTTTGAAGACTTTTTTTTCACAAATACTTTTTAGGGATAAATACAATCCATCTCTCTCTGTCTCTCTCTCTGTCTCTCTCTCTCTCTCTCTTGCAATAATCAATTTCAAACAAATTAAGAAAAAAACTTATTTTTTCTAATATCTTGACCTTCATATTAAATTTATTTAAAATTATAAAAAATTAATTCATTTAAATATTTTAATAAAAGAAAAAATATTCTTTAAATTAAAAAATATAATGAATATTAATATTTGTAACTAAACTAACTAAAATCTTCACTCGTCATTATTTCTCTCTCCGTCTCACATACACACACACACACCCAAACGTTAAGGGTTCAAGTTTCATGGGAATCACACAAGAGATTCTTCTCTCATTGATAAAACATTCCTATTTCAAAATATAAAGAGAAAGACATTCTTGCTTAGCATTCTTGCTTGTGTGAATCTTAGAAAGTCTCTTACTCATCTCAAAAACACATCTCAAATTTTTAAATACTAATCAAGGAGATTGGTGCCACAATTGTGAATTTTTCCCAAAATTCCTAAATTAGTGTTATTACTATTGACATAGACTTAACACACACACAAGCTCAATCTTGCTATTGCTCACTCAACTCCACATTCCACTCATCCATGCATCCAAACAAGAAGAAAGCTTAGCTATTGCATACACAAGATCAAAGCATTCTTCATTCTCAAATACTCATTTCCCTAGCATGCACACAAACCTTGAAGCTACCAATAAGAAACATGCACACTAGAGAATTGACATGAGAAGAGAGACAAATATCTACTCATTGCATTGAATTAACAAAAATAGAACTTACAACAATGTAGATGGGGAGAGAGAAGAGCTTGCACCTCTATGGGAAAAGAGGGAGAGCTAGTCTCAAGAGAGCTCAAACATGAGTTTGCCCATTGTGTCCCTAAGCTCTCAAATGAGCCACTTTTTATACAAAAACTCTAAAACTCCCAAAAGTTCCCATGTGGGATTATTGTCAAACCCACTCCCACACTCATCTACAACTTGGAACTCTTTACAAGAGTCCTAAGTATCTTTTTGTTGCATCCTTGCATTGATCTTCACTCGTCACGCAACACTCCCCCCTTCCTATTTTGCGCACGTCCTCGGGCGCGGTAGAAGCAAGAGCTGCAAAAAACAATGGATACAAGTAAAGCCTTTTATTGAAAAAAAGAAAAGAAAAGGAAAGAAAAAAACCAGCAATGACAATTTCACACGTGAGCATACAAGTGAAAGGCTGATTAGAGTTTTAAAGAGTACTAAAATAGGTGAGTAAAGACTAGTCAAAGTGAGACTAAGTGGTAGATAGTGCTATGCAAAGGCAAGTGTGCTTGCACACCACAGGTTATGACCGCAATCTCAATGTCCTACAAGTATTTAAGTTATTCCTAAGTGGCAAACCTACTCCTAAATATGAGTAATGTTGATTGGACCTCTTTTTTTTTTGATGTGTGTGTAGAGGATGATAAAGATTAAGGTTCCATCCCAATGATACCCAAGCAATGGCCAAGAGACCTCCGCCAAGATAATCTAAAGGCCGCTAAGTATCTCAAAGGCGACAGACCCTTTTCTTTCTTTTATGACATAAGGAGTACCCCATGAAGATGAGGGCATCGGTCTCGAGGGCCCATAATCCTACCAACATCTATCAAGGCGAGAGTCCTTGAAGGTCTTTTTCTGAAGCTTTTAGACGTCAGTGTTCACCCCATGGAAACCAAGGCATCGGCCCCCAAGGTGCTAAGACAACCCCAGGTCCTACCAAGCATTCCACATGGCTGTAGACACGTCATGTCTCGATTCACTTGTTTATATTTTTTAGGGCATATTTTTTCGTAAATTTTTTATTAATCCTAGCACCTAGCTCATACCTAAGAGGTAGCTACCACTAGGGATAACTAATATACCTTGAGAGCATAAGAACTTGGCATACTCTGTTGGTATATATCCTACGCTGTCTTTAAATAGAAATATCTTCTACTAAGTCCTCTAAGAATCTAGAATTCACTCACCACATTTTAACAACTAATCTAAAACTTAAACCAGCCAACTGTGTGTGAACATGCAAACCATATATCCAAAAGTTAAAAGCACATAAAGAACAAAAGATTATGATTTGAATACACCTGTTGTAGTGCCCGTTGATGTTGTGCAGATTGCTTCTCTTTGCTCTTTGTAGGCGTTGCATGTCTCCTCGCTTCCTAATTTGTGTGCACGGTAAGTGGACTATTGGGGCGTGGTTATATGCTCTTGTTTAGCTGAGATCTCTGCAAAATGTTTATTAACAAACAAGAAAGGAAAAGAAAGGAATAAAATTTGTTATTGGTGCCAATCACCGAATATAGCCGAGGGGAAAAACCCAGTGGGAGAAAAGTGCCCTGGCTTGTCGATCTTATTGTGGAGTCACTGAGCTTACCCTTGCGCTGGTGGTGGATCCGTGTCCACGTCTGTTGGAAAGATGGTATCAATTTCTTCAGGATGCAGGGACAACCCTTCACAAAAACCGGCCTCTGGAGAAGGTGGTAGAGGAAGGAGTGCTTCCTCGCTAAAATATGGCATTGGTTCTATGGGAAGGTTCAGCAGACAACTTCGATTTTGGAACTGCACAATATAGGTACTCATATTGATCCAAAATTGACATGTTGAGGCTTGGGGAGGAAGGAAGGCTTGCAAGATAGGTGGTTGCAAGTCATTTAAGCATGTATCCCTCCATTGTTGTGCTTGAACCTCCTCAGGTAATCTACGTTGATTTGGTCCTCTCTCTGGTATTCTCACATTAAGAATCTATTATGGCGTTGGGGTGTAATTCCCACAATTTGTTTCATTAAGCCCGTGCCATATCGTCTAAAGTAAGAGCGGCATATCCAACAAATGTGTGAAGCTTCTCCTAATACGAGTCGTGCACACTCTTGACAATGTGAAAATGGGTGATACTGTTGATAGAATAATGTGACAAAGTGATGCCCATAGCAATTTTCACCTAAGGGAGCATAGAAGTACCTAGAATGAGTTTGAAAAAGAGGAGCACTATAACCCCCGCGATGTTCATGTCGAGTACTATCAGGGTCAATGCATGGTAGACATGTATCGCGCCAAGTATCCATCAGTAGGTATATGGGCGTAGAATAATGAAATTTAGAAACACTCATATCCATCATTACAATCCCAACCAAAAACATTGTAGACAAGATCATCTCAAAAAGAACACAATCCTCTAAAGGCATAAGGAACCACACTATTCAAACATTGATCTACCAAAGAGCTTCAATTGTAGTGTTAATGCCTTATCTTTGGTTTTGGGTATGTCCTTCTTAAGAGGTGGAAATTTTAGCAATTGTCGAGGAATTTGAGCAAGATAAGAGGATTTAGGCATTGAAGTGCTAGAATCTATGCTTAAATGAGACTCATTTGGACTTGTCTTAGGTACACAAGTTGATGGTGGAATTGTGTAACAAGGAGAAATTGGGACAACTGGTGTTTCAATACATGTTTTAGGAAGATCAACACAAGTAGATTTGTAGGTGCTATCACAGCCACCTATCCTATCTTGAAGAGGTTGTGTTGATTTCTTTTGCACCCACCACTGATATGGAAAACCAAGGGTGGCTTTTGGAATCTTATTGATACACTCTTTTACCCCTAGCAAACCATGGCATTTAGGAAGCCAAATTGCTGTTGCACCCTCATAATAGCCTTGTGCTTTAAGAACATGCTTTGGGACCCAACGAGTAACAATCTGAGGTTTAGGCTTGGAAAAGATGTTCTTTTTAGGTGGCTTAGCAACTAGGCTAGATGGTACTTGTTTGTACGCATCTTTGGGTAGCCAAATTGATAATTCCTTCTTGCATGGCCTTCTTTGAGCAGTGACTAAAGTAGTTGGAGCATGCCAGCCATGGCCCTCACTTGAGTACTCATCAATTATCCACATCATTTGTGTTGGAGCTTCAAGAGCAAATTTTGAAAGTGGGTTGTGTAGGGTAGAAACACCACCCTTTTGACATGATAAAGCTCGTGGAGTAGCAGATCCCAATACGCAACCAGAACCAATTTGCAATTTGTATTGTCTATTCTTCCAATCTAAAGAACAATTGGTAGCACTTAATCATGATCGACCGAGAACAGCCTCTACCACTGCCTTGGACTTACTTGCCACATAAAAGGGCACTGACATCTGGTGATCCTGAATGGACATCATAATGACACATTTTCCCTCTATAGGGTTATCTTCACCTGAGAAGCTTCGTAAGTCAACAGGAATGTGCACAAGTGTTGGTTGTCCCAAGGCTATCCATGTGTCAAACGAGAGAACATTATAATCTGCACCAGAGTCAATTAAGGCAAAGACAAAGTAGGTAGTCTCATGAAGATGAAGGCACACTTGAATATTGAAAGGATCGACATATGGTTCATCAGTAGCCAACTGTAAGGCCAACATAGAAGCTTTGCGATGCTCCTTGGCTTTTGCAACTCTAGCTTTAGCCTCTTCTTGAGCTTGACGTTTAAGTAGGTCAAGTGCTTCTTTCCGTGTGTGTGCAGCATGCATTTGTTGAAGCATGGCTTCAGTTAATGGTTCATTGTATTTCTTGAGACGACTTCCATTACTGAAGTTAGGCATTTGCTCACCTTCTAGTGTCTCTAAACACACTGCACCACTTGGAGTAAGCTCATTAATCATAAACGGTTCTAGGCCCCGTTTCTTGAGCTTTCGCTTATGCTTCTTAAGTGTGTACAAGAGCACAAGGTCTCCTTTTTTGAATCGGCCAGTTGTTACATTTCTATCATACCTTTGCTTTTGTCTCCTCTTCTCGGCATACATTCCCATTACCGCCAATAAGCGGGTCTCATCAAGCTTTTCCAATTCATCAATGCGTTGTGAAAGCTTATGACTAGTCCAGTCCAATTGTTTAGCAACTCGTAGAGTAGGTACAAGAAATTCAATGGGAAGAATTGCATCTAGCCCAAAAGCAAGCTCAAATGGGGTTGTGCCCATAGATGTTTTATAGGTTGTCCTATATGCCCAAAGAACTGAGTGCAACTTTTGCTCCCAATCAGTCCTATGTCCCTCAACAATCTTTGTGAGTGCTGTGCAGAGAATCTTGTTAGTACTCTCAGCTTGTCCATTGGTCTGGGGATGATAGGGTGCAGAACGCTTGTGAATTACCATAAATTCTTGAAGCAAAAACTCTATGATCTCATTCACAAAGTGCACACCTTGATCACTAACGATTTCAATAGGTAAGCCATAGCGTGTAAACACGTACTCATACAAGAACTTGGCTGTGGTTCTGGCATCATTTTTAACTGTAGCCTTTGCCTCTACCCATTTGGTCAAATAGTTAGTTGCGACTATAATATATTCGGCATGCGTGTGACGAGCTGGAGGTTTATTGGGACCGACAAAATCAATACCCCATTTTGCAAAAGCACGTGTGCTTAACATAGGCCGCAATGGCATATTGTCCTTTGTGTGATGGGAGGTTTGGTCCTTTGACAATCGTCACAACGTTTCACATATTCTTCGGCATCCATTTGTAAGGTTGGCCACCAAAGCCCAGACCACCTAATCAACTTAGCTGTGGTATTGCCCGAAAAGTGTCCACCCCCAACACCTGCATGTGCATGAGTTAAGATTTTCAAGTAGTCAGCTTCACATACACACATGCGTAAGTTGCCATCCTTGCCCCTCCTGTAGAGTTGGTTCTCTATCAGCAGATAGTTGGCCGCTTCAACTTCAATAGCATGCTTCCTGAACTAGATGGTAAGTCTAGCAGGTGTTTAGGAGATAAGAACTAGTAGATGGTAAGTCTAGCAGGTGTTCAGGAGATAAGTCTCGCTAAACCATTTCTTAAAAACATTAGTGTACACTCATTAAGACATTTTAATGCACATTTAGAAAGAAAAAGAATCTTTGCATTAAATCTTTGTACCTTTTTATACATCGATGTCTTGGTTATCATCCAAAGTGTGAAGGAGCTTGTAGTCTTGCAGTAAGGCAAGAGAATCCTTCAATTGGGATTCCTGCATCCATTTAGCATCTTCTAGAGGATAATTCTTAAATTTAATCAAATACTTACGTATTACCTTACCACTTCGAAGAATATTGTCCTCGTGCTTAAGGATGACCTCACGTTGTAGGATCTCCTCTTGGTCCTCAATTTCAGGAGGATCCTCATCTATTGGGTCCATTGGAGGTGTGCCTTTAAATGACTTTAATAGACTCACATGGAAGGCATTATGTATATGCCAATGCTCTGGTAGCTTGAGTCTAAAAGACGTTTCATTGATTCTTTCAAGAATCTGAAATGGACCATAATACCTCTTGGAGAGCTTAGGATATATCTTTTGATGACCTATGGGTATTCCTTGCCAATCCTTGCTTGTCTTTTGACATAAACGGGCCTTGGGGAACTTGAGCAAAACCCATTCCGCAGCTCGTTTTTGTTTTTCTTGTGACACTTGAATAGCTTCGTTTATCTTTTGAGAAAAGATATCTAGATGTCATGCACATATTCATCAGCCTCTGCGAATATGTTTGAATGCATTCTTAAGATTGGTGGAAGCTTTGGATGACCTTCCACAATCTCAAATGGAGACTTCCCTGTAGAAGAATGCACCGTGTTATTGTATGCAAATTCTACTAGGGGCAAGTATTTCTCCTATAGTTGGCTTTGATCTCTCTCTCCAACATAGCTTTTGAGAAGATCAAGAATGATAGAGTTCACAATTTCTGATTGCCCATCCGTTTGAGGGTGATAGGCTGAAGAGAAATTGAGCTTGGTACCTAGATTTTTAAATAGTCCTCTCCAAAAGAGAGACTTGTCATTCTTGGGTCTCTATCAGAGACTATTGAACTTGGCATTTCATGGTACTTGAAAATTTGGGATATGAATATGGTAGCCATGTAGTGTGACCTAATAGACTTTTTAACACAGTTATAAAATGAGCCTGTTTACTAAATCGGTCTACCACAATCCATATACCCGTATTTCCATGTATGGACTTTGGTAATCCAAAAATGAAGTCCATTGAAATACTCTCCCATGGAGCTTCTAGAATTGGCAATGGTTGCAACAATCCAGGGGTTTTTCCTCTATCATATTTGGTCTTTTGACATACCATGCATTGCTCTACGTAGTCATGGATGTCCTTGCACATGGAGGGCCAATAGAAATAAGTTTCTATTACTTGGGTAATGGCTTGAATACCATGGTGCCCTGTATATGGAGGAGCATGAGATTCATACATTACTTTCTCATCACGAAGTTCCTTGGCTATGCATAATCTTGAACCATAAAAAAGGAATCCTTCCTTTAGTGAGAAAGGTTCATGGACTTTATCACTCTCTAAATTTGACATAATAGAGGTATAGTCTTCATCTTGTGCATACTTGTTAATCATGCTTTCAAGGTCATGATTATACGCTAATATGGAGACTGCATTTACTCTAGGCCTTCATGAGAGTGCATCCACAACCACATTTTGCTTTCCAGGAACATGGGCTATGTGAAAATGGAATTAAGAGAGAAAATTAGCCCATCTCATTTGCTTATCAGAAAGCTGTTTGCGTAAGGAAATACTTAATGCTTTGGTGATTTCTATATATTATGAAGGGTGTTCCTAACAAGTAATGCTTCCAAGAATCTAGAGCTTGGATAGCTGCTGTAAGCAATTCTTTCTCATAGATTCCTAGTACTTGTTCTTGTGGATTCAACCTTCTACTTTCATAAGCAATGGGATGTCCTTCTTGAGAAAGAACAATGCCAATACTATCACCACAAGCATCACAATGAACTTCGAAAGGCTTATCAAAATCAGGAAGTATCAAAAGGGGTTTCGTCATAAGCCTTTCCTTGAGCTCTTTAAAGGCATTGTCTTCTTTTGTGGTCCACTGGAATTTAACCTTTTTCTTTGTTAAATCATGGAGTGGACCCGCTATTATAGAGAACCTTGATATAAAGCATCTATAATAGGAACACATGCCAATGAAGCTTCTCACTTTATGGAGATTCTTTGGTCGTGATGACCGGCCAGTCATTTATTACCTTAAGCTTTTCGAGATCCATTTGGATACCCTCCTTAGAGATAATGTGGCCAAGATATTTAATCTCTTTAAGGAAGAACTCGCTCTTCTTCCCATTAACATAAAGCTTATTAGCACGCAATTCTTCAAAAATTTCCCTTAAGTGCTCTTTGTGTTCTTCTATGGTCTTTGAATAAATAATTATATCGTGCGTCAAAGAACACCCCAATGTATGCCCTATGTTTCCTAAACAATCTTTCCATTAACTTATTAAAGGTTGCTGGAGCATTTGTAAGACCAAAGGACATAACTATGTACTCATACAAACCAAACTGCGTACGGAAAGCAGTCTTGTGGATGTCATGAGGTACAATTCTAATTTGATGATAGCCACTTTTAAGATCTATCCTACTAAAGTAAGATGATCCTTGTAGCTTATCAAAAATGTCCTCTATGCGAGGGACTAGGAATCGATTTTTAATTGTGTTCTTATTTAGTGCACGGTAGTCCACACACATGCGATACGGCCCATCTTTCTTTTGCACTAATAACGCAGGTGAGCAAAAGGGAGATGAACTTGGCCGAAACATCCCTTTCTCAAGTAGCTCATTGACTTGAGAAAGTATCTCTTCTTGTTGAGCATGAAAGACACCATATGGAGGCCTATTTAGGAGGTGCACTTCCAGGCACTAACTCAATCCTATGGTCATCCTCACCTCTTGACGGTGGTAACTCATTAGGGATAGAATCTGAAAAACAATCACTATATGCTTGAAGAAAAGACATATAGTGCATTTTCTCATTTGAACTTATATTAGTATTAGCTTCTTGAGAAAGTATATCATGAGAGTCTAACAAAAATCATGTACACAAAAAGAGAAGACTTTATTGATTTTTGTATAGCGTCGCTAGATATACAAGTGGTATGGTGCTTCCCTTTTTCTTAGTTCTAATACTAACAACTTTACCCTTATGATTAAAGGTGATATCCCTACTAGGGTAGGTGAGTTGGGGATGGCCATGCGATGGAGCCATGGTGCCCCCAAAATGACATCTTCATGCAATAAAGGAGAGATATAAAACTCCTCTTGATCCGCATATCCTTGGACACGTATCTTGAGCTTCCCACAATAAAAGGCATGACAGGGACTTGTAGCCCTCTGAATGCTCCGTCTCAGCATCAAGTGCAGGTCCCATCTCTTCAGTCTCTAACTCAACTGAAATCAAATTATGGGATGAGCCAGGATCAAACAATATAAAATCATCTTGATCCTTGACTTTTTCCCACGCATAGCATAATTGATTAGCATCTTTTTGTGTATTAGATGGGAAACTTACTTGTGTGGCTTGAGGAGGACCCTTCTTGATGACTTTTGTGGGGCAAGCGCGGTAGGAGTGCCCTTGTTCCCCGCTTTGAGATGTAGGTCCCAAAACTTGTCTATGTAGTGTTGCATACTCTCTCCCCTTTCATCAAGCTTAAGAGCATGCCATGATGTGAGCACATCATCTTGAGCTTGGTCACTTAGAAATTGCTTTATAATAGCATTTCTACATTTTTGCCAAGTTTTGGGGGCCGCAAACCTTGAGCTCATAGGCTCACCCACCATTGATGGTGGATCTTTGCATATACACGACAACATGACGAAGCTTGGACTGCTCAGTGAAGTTCTCTCCACCAAAAGCCGCATCAAATTCATTGGTCTCAGTTACTCAATTGCAAACAAAGAGCAACCTAAGAAGAGGAAGCTGCGAACTATACTAGTAAGTGGATGTTCTTTTCTTGAATGTATTTAAGATCAGGAAACTGGTATAAGTTAGGAAGAAAAGATCAAGCATCGAGCGTGAGTATTAAGTCTAGTGAGGAGAGTGTCACCAACACTCACCGTATCTTAGAGCCTATTGTTGAGGAAGAGACCTTGTCAGAATCAACCTCTAGTATGGCTTCTGAAACTCACTCTGTGTGCCGACATGCAAGACTTTTCCATGGCATTCAATGTAAGGTTGGTGTATGCCAAGACAAATGCTCATGATGCACCACTTTTTACAGAGATCCGATGAACCGTTGTTGTTGGGTTGTAAAGATTGGAGACCATCCTACTGCTTTAGATGCAGCTCCATGGGTTAATTACCAAGGAGACTTGTATATGGGACAGGAGGGTGTGCGCTACATCGTGGTGAAGGATCCAGAGAGTGTCGACAAATGGGGACAAACAGTAAAGGGATTCAAGGAGGAAGAACCACCATATGGGGAGTCCGATGAGTTGAAACTCTTGAATATGATAAGGACACAACGAGTGCTAGTTGACAATCCGAGCATCGCCTTGTATGTCAAGGAGATGGATAATGTAAAGACTTGCTACTTCACGAAAAATCCGGATCCAAGCACATTACATGAAGACAAATTCTTATACGAGTATTTACAATCATAGTAGACTCTGTGCTTAGTGCCAATCATAGTAGACAAATTCAAAAATGTTTTCGAATTTATGGATCAATGCATAGCACAAGGCATGACTTGGCATGGATTTCCTATACCAGAGTTAGCACCAAGGGTTGCTACACAATCAGGACTTGAAGGAAGTCCTCAGACCAAGGATGGATCTAGGGATCGTGCTGGAGATTCTAGGTTGCACAATCATGGCTCGGAAGTAGCAAGCTCGAGAGATCATGAGAGAAGTGAAGCGCAAGAACTATACCAAGTGCACCACGGTTATCAGAGCCTAGATTTCATTCAACCTATGAGCTAGGAAAAGAAGGGTCATTAGCACACGAGGTGCCAACGAGACCTGCTGGTTCATTCAGACCCACAGTTAATTCTCGGATCCTAGGGAAGAAGAAAGCGACTTCGTCCCTAGGATGAGGAATGTTCGAATCACAGAAAGTTAGACCAGCTAACTTTCAAAAGTGGGTCAAGAAGTTTAATGGGTCAGGTGATCCTTATGATCACGTGGCTAGCCAGAGCTGAACAAGTTCATGATCTCCACACTAAAAGGTGGAAGGATTTGGACTTACGTTGGAAGGTCGTGCGCTGTCATGGTTTCAGACATTGGATCTATCCATCTATCATACCTATGAAGTGTTTGAAAAGGACTTCGTCAAAGCCTTTTGGAAAACAAGATTAAAGCATGATGTGCTTTCACAGATCCATGGGTTCACACAGAAGTCAGATGAGTCAGTAAAAGAGACTGTGCTAAACGATTACGAGACAATACTTGTCGAGATGTCCTGAAGAGGAAATTCCAAGTCAAGAGAGGTTAGTGTCGATCTTCTTAGAAGGCTTGTTAGATAAAGAGCTTCACGGAGCATTATACATGAAGCATCACAAGAATCTGAAGAATCAATGCATCTATGATGTAATAGATTATGACAACAATTGTGATCGTGGAGAGTCAAAGGAACCTACGAGCTCAAAAGCTGGCAGTATCACATCATCCATCGATTCACAAGTGGAACAAATAATGAAAGGAGTTATGGAAAAAATGCAACGATTGTATGGACTGCCAAAGGCAATGGAGCAAAGACGATTGGATAGAAGGTATAACTCTGGACATTGTGGGGGTGATCACCCGACGTCCCAGTGTTTGCCTAAGAATCCAGTAATGAACAAACCAGATGCTCGACCTGCTCTATGGTGTGACTTTGACAAACGATGGGGCAGCCATACAATGGAAGACTGCTACAATAGGATTCGTTATTTGAGAGCCCAAACAAGCGATGGGGAATGCAGCCAATGTAGGGATGGAAGGTGATTGATCGGTACCTGTACTGGATAGACAACCTCCGTTACCTAAGACTACGCCTGTGTGGATCATAGAACATGAGAAAGATGATAACCAGGAAAGAGCTATCGTACCTGTAATGCCTTATGCAGAGGAACAAAAGATGACTCAAGGGGATGAAAGTTTGGATTGGTGGAGGATGCCAAGTACAGCGTCAATGTCAACTCCAACACCAATACCGATGATAAGTCATCAAGAAGGACAGTTTAGTATGGATTTTAACAGGTTGATGTTCATTGCGGGTCACGCAAGATTGCCAATGCCAATGGCTCCGAAATGAGCTCCTAATGCACCATTAGGACCTTGTTACAATTGTACGGGAGACCATTTGGTAAAGGATTGTCCGTACCCAAGGCAACCAAGACCTACTAATGTCTCTTCTTCTGTTCCAGCTCTTGCGCGTTATTGTCTTGATTGTGGAATCAAGCACTTATTTTCGAGTGTCCATTGAATCCGGACAAAAAGGGAAAGGCTACGCTAAACATAGTGGAAGTCTTGCCATCGACTAGCGGGAGCGAAAGTGAAGAGATCGCACCAGTAAATGTAGTCACGAGAGCTCACGCTCAACAAGAATGCTGAATTGCAAACAAACAAAGAAAGCAAGTCGGAAAAGACTTCGCGAAACTCATGGAAAGCACGTAGACAAAGAAGGGCTGCTGCAAAGAGAAGTCGTGAGGAAAAAGCCAAATCTGACAGCAGTGAGGTCAAAGAAAAAGAGTCATCCTCAGAACGTAAAGAACAACCTGAGGGTCGGTCTTAGCAAAAAAAATGCTAGAGCCGTTAAAAGCGATGCTAGATGCATATGAAGCGAGACTGAGACCTAACCAGACCATCGAGGGGAAAGGTTCAGAGCTTACCCAAATCCAGAGCTAGAAACGAAACAGTTAGAGGTCTTTCAGAAGATGATCGAGGGTACACAAGCTCTATTGGGGAAACAAATGGATAAATACGGGTCAATAGAGGACCATAAATGAATAAAACCAAGAATGGGACAAGTGCCTAGTGGTTTAGGGAATCTTGTCTCTGGGGAAGAAAACAAAATGAAAGAATCACGAAGAAGAAGACGGGCAAACAAGAAGACAGTCTCGAGACAAAAGAGAACATGCCCGAAGGTGCTGAGTCTATGAAAAAGAACTTAACCTTTGTACCATACAGTTTTCCAGATGAAACGCAAGAGGATTGGATGAAAACTCTTTGGGAAGAAATCAGAGAGAAAAATGCGAAAAAAGAGAATAAGGGAAAAGCATCGATAATAGAAATTGACCTAGATAAGGAACAAGCGCATATTGAAATAGAATCTAGGTGCGGGGTTGCAGGACCATCCTTGTCCAAGTCAAGCAAAGCGTCGACACAACAACAGCAAGGCTACTCCAAATTAGCGCCATTTGCGAAGCCAGCTTGCGAAGCCAGCGCGACAACGCCCTAAGGACAACGAATCTTCAAGGTCAATCACGTGACAAGCACCATTAGACAAACTTGTATATGGTAGATTAGGCTAGTTTAGGTAGGAGTTAACCTCGTCAGCAAACGCCCATGGGACACATTGTATCATGACCTTGTTTCTTGCACAATATGTTTTACTTGCATTGCTTTATCAACGCATACATAGGGTCGCATTACATGACCTTGCATAAGGCACGTATATAAGGCACGATCTTTTGAAACCCTTGCACACTCCTACAACCATAACCGATCGTCGCACGTAGTGCTTCGATTAGGTGGGGGGGAGCACGAGTGCGAGACAGGTCAACCGTGAGACGAGAAGTGTGTGTTACTATAAGTATGTACTAAAGGTGTATGCACACACACTAGGCAATGTTGCAGTGTTGAGAAGTTATTTTGTTTTTATTTATTTATTTTTCTTTTCTTTTCTTTTGATTTTTGGTGGAAAAAACAAGCCCAAATGCACAAAAATGCACAGAATTGTTCCAAATAATGATGATATGGACTACATATAGAGTCGAATCTGTGACTAAAGCATAGTGCTTGTTTTGTACATAATTATATAAGTTTTTATTATGAGTAGGTAATGTTTGGATTTTCATTTAATTTTTACTAGTTTTAGTCTTTTTTCTTTAAAAATTATAAAAAATCATAAAAAAATCAAGACAGGCTCATACAGAGAACAGTCTTCAAATGCCGGGCTCAAATAAAGTAAATATCAGCCGGTGAAGTTTGAAAGCTAAAGTAAGGTGCGAAAGATAGCTGTTAGTGACAAAAGGTAACAGATTACCAAGATCCAGAAGGCCAGATGAAAATCCGAAGGTACTAGGGAACTCCAGGAAGAAAGGGAACACGCAAAGCTGACAATATGCAGAAAAAAGGCTGCTTGACACAAACACATTTGTGTCAAGCTGGGGGGATTTTGACATCTGACATTTTCATCATGTTCAGCATGTCATCCTGAGGATCATCCAGATGTGTTTGCATGTGAAAAAGGATAAGTGGAGTGGCATATATTGTCAGATTTGTTGAAACAGCTCCATAGCACAGATTCTCAGATCTACTGAGATCCAGAGATGTAAACTCATACCTGACTGCATACAAGGTAGATCTAACATAGGTGGAACTAACTATGTGAAAATTTTCAAGTTGCCACCGCAAAAAAGACCAGAATCACCAACGACTGGAAGAGACGCTACAAAACCAAGAAACTCGTGTTTGAAGGTGAAACGGACACCAAAAGTGACCAAAATTGAACCGAAGCATGTACTAAACATGTCGAAGCTGATGCCGGACAAAAAGTGAAATGTGCATCTGTGACACAATCGCGTTTGTGTCACAGAGCTGCTGGATCTGCAAAATTTGACATCTTAGCTGACATGAGTACACTGTAGACAACTCAAATCTATATCTAGTTTCAAATTTGGATCAAATCTGCTAAGGAAAAAGCCAGTTTCTATTAATCTGTTGAAGTTGCAGCAGCTGGAAATGATCTCTCAGAGCAAACAGAAACCTCAAACAGGAAGAACAGGATGAACTTCAATTCACATGGTGATTACAGGTCGATAGTCTACCAACAAAAGGTGACCCATCCGTTAGGCATACGCTAAAACGGAAGAAACCTTACGCCAGGAGGAGGTACGCAAAGCCACCAGCTACGCCCTCTCCCACGGCTAAAGACAAATTTTGAAGACTGCTACCCCAATTTTGAACACCAAGGGCACTACTACAGTGTCCGAGGATGAACACTGAATTAGGTGGGGGGGAGATGTTTCGCCAAGATCGACAACGCCAAACATTACCGGCAAAAACCGCTTTTGTAGATTAAAATCCCGCCAATTTTGTAATTCAAGGGCTATTACGGCTTCCAAATTGTAAATATGAGCTAGATGAGAAGCATCTGATAGAGTAGGGATGTTAGATGTTGAGCCAACATTGCTGGGTATAAAAGCCGGCACTTGTAATTTGAAAGGAGACCATTCTCTTGTGAATGAAGTGAAGAGTTGAGCTCGTTTAAAGTTTGTTGTGATCTTCTAGCGCATCCTACGTGCAAATGAGTGATGTTTTTTTCATTAAGCTTTCTTGCATGTGTTCTCCTATGTGTGTTCTTGACTTTGATGTACTTCATGCATCGTATGAGTGTGTGTCTGTGTCGTAGTTTTGCCACGTACGCGTGCAAACTACTTGTGGCCGTAGCTGCTTGTAGAAAACACCATTTTTTGACATAAGACCATATTTGGGATCCTTACAACGTATAGATTACAGATCTAGTGCAAATCATCATTTTCATGACACTTTCACGTGTGATACTACGTGATTGTGTCACGGGTGGGATTTAATGCCAAAACGTTGCCGGATCTTAGGGATGTCTTCCTTATACCTTAGTACACATGTCTATGCATAGAGATCATGACTTGGTGTGCCGAATCCTTGTAGATCTGCATTCTTGCGTTCTACCTGCGCGTCGTGCACTTAGATCAAGATTTCTCCGCATCTAGTGAATCTAATGGTATGGATGGAGTCCTGGTAGCTTAGGCATTCATGTCATATCCTCAAATGTTGATTTGGACTATGTCTCATTATTGCATCATAGGTTACTGTCCTTAGGTTCGTGCATGAGCTTATATGAGCTTTCTCATTGCGTTTGGCCTGTTTGATTCACCTAGACTGACAATCTAGCGTGGCCTCCGACTGTCCAAGCTTTTGGTCCCCTACAGTATTGACATTGTATATGCGCTGCCGCTTAGGACGCTATACTGACACGATTCGCAGTCGCTCCATGTGAGAGTGATGGTGGGTGGCGAGGACATCTCTCGCCATCACTCTCACATGGAGCAACTGCAAACCGTGTTAGTATAGCATGTCCTAAGCGGCAGCGTGTATACAATGTCAATACCGTAGGGGACCGAAAGCTTGGATAGTCGGAGGCCACGCTAGATTGTCAGTCTAGGTGAATCAAACAGGCTAAATGTAATGAGAAAGCTCATGTAAGCTCATGCATGAACCTAAGGACAATAATCACTAATGCACTAATGAGATATAGTCCAAATCAACATTTGAGGATATGACATGAATGTCTACGCTACCAGGACTCCATCCATACCATTAGATTCACTAGATGCGGAGAAATCTTGATCTAAGTGCACGACGCAGGTAGAACGCAAGAACGCAGATCTACAAGGATTCGGCACACCAAATCATGATCTCTATGCATAATGTGTACTAAGGTATAAGGAAGCTATCCCTAAGAGCTGGACTAAATCCGACAGCATTTCAGCATCAAATCCCACCCGTGACACAATCGTGTATCACACGTGAAAGTGTCATGAAAATGACGATTTGCACTAGATCTGCTATCTACAGGTCATAAGGATTTCAAATATGGTCTTATGTCAGAAAACGGTGTTTTCTACAAGCAGCTACGGCCACAAGTAGTTCGCACGCATACGCGACAACTACGACACACACGCACTTATACGACGATGCATGAAGTACATCAAAGTCAAGCACACACATAGCAGAACACATGCAAGAAAGCTTAATGAAAAATACTCACTCGTTTGTGCGTAGGATGCGCTAGAAGATCACAGCAAACTTTAAACGAGCTCAACTCTTCACTTCATTCACAAGAGAATGGTCCTTACAAATTACAAGTGCTGGCTTTTATACCAGCACTGTTGGCTCAAAATGTGACATCCCTATGCTAACAGAGGCTTCTAATCTAGCTCATATTTACAATTTGGAAGCTGTAATAGCCCCTAGATTACAAAATTGACGGGATTTTAATGTACAATGACGGTTTTTGCTGGTAATGTTTGGCGTTGAAGAACTTGGCGAAATAGATGATGCAAGCTACACTAGTGTGTTTGGTGATAGTTCTTAGAAAATCACCAAGGGTTCTCTTGTTGTAGGTTGTGGTCTAGAGTGTGGAACTTTGTACATGTTGCATGTGTCCAATTTCAAGCATAATGTACTTTGTATAACCGAGTAGCCAAGTGTTTCTTTGTGGCATCGTTGGTTAGGTCATATGTCTCAAAAAGGAATGGATCTACTCTCTTGTTTTTGTTATGTCCGTGGTTTCAATTTTTCTGATTTTTCACTTTGTGAGCATTGTCTTTATGGGTAACAAACATAGTCACCACATGAAAGGGGAAGCACTCAGAAAAATGAGCCATTAGCACTTATTCATAGTGATGTGTGTGGGCCTATCCCTACATTGTCATTGGGTGGAGCTTTATATTTTGTTACTTTCATTGATGATTACTCATGTAAGGTGTAGGTATACATTCTCAAGAAAAAATATGATGTCTTTTTAGTGTTTTAAAGTTTGTAACACTAGTGGGTGGAGAACCAGTCTAGCAAAAGGATCAAGTGTTTGCACACAAACAATGGTGGGGAGTATATCTCTAAAGTCTTTCAAGATTTTTGTGCTTCCAAAGGCATAAAGAGAGAGTTGTGACTACTCCATATAACCCTCCACAAAATGGTGTTGCTGAGAGGATGAACCATACAATTCAAGAGAAAGTACAAAGTATGTTGTCACTGGGTTGCTTAATGGATTTTGCAGTTGCTACAAATGTTCATCTTATCAACAGATCTCCAAATAGGGCTATAGATCAGAAGGTCCTAGAAGAGCTTTGGTCAAGAAAGCCACCTTCTTATAAGCATCTTAGGATCTTTGGCTATGAGACATTCTACCATGTACGTAAGGAGTTTAGGGACAAGTTAGCACCAAAGTCTCGAAAATGCATATTTGTGGATATGGTGATTCTGGTAAATTGATTTAGTGACTCTTGCTTCTATGGGATCTCGAGGCTAGAAAAATTATCTATAGCAATGATGTGTATTTCAATGAACATAAGATGCATACGAAGTCTATACCTACATGGAGATCATGAGATTTGTGTTCCAAGAAGATGGACAAATAGCAAGACAACTAGCACCTATTGTTGATGTAGCTCCTAAAGTGCAAGGTGATGGAGTGGAATAGTTAGGCAGCTCTGTGTTTCACATCCTCTTGATCATTATGTTCCATCTCTTGACTATGTCATGTTGATGGATTGCAGAGAGCCCTCCTGCTATATAAAGAGGCCGAAGCTTAATGTTTGCTATGATAACCACACATCCAGTCATTTCTTTTGCAATGGGAGTAGTTAGTAGATACATGTCAAATCCTAGCAAAAAACATTGGGATGTAGTGAAAGGGGTCATGGGATATTTGAATAGTATAAAGGACATGAGCATTTGCTTTTTTGGAAGCCAACAAACATGTTTAAGTGGTTACATGGATGCAGATTATGCAAGGGATTTGGACAAGAGAAGGTCCACTTACGGCTATGTTTTCACATTCATTGGAGGTGCAATTTCATGGTGGCAATCTTGATTACAAGATTGCGTTACCATGTCTACTATACTGAGGCTGAGTATGTTACAGTGTCAAAGGCTTGCAAGGAAGCTTTATGGCTTGCTCTCCTAGTGGGATACTTGGGAATAAGTGTTGAGATGCCAGTGCTACATTGTGATAGTCAAAGTGCTATACAACTAGCAAAGAATCTAGTGCAGGAGCCTCTAATCCTCTACTTATGTTGTTATCAAGATTAATAGTCAAATTTTTATTATTAGAATAGTACTCTACTAGGATTATTGCTTGATGTTGAAGACTGTATTAGGTAAAGTGGGAAAAATCCCATTCCCACATTGAAAAATTTAATGCATTTAATCTAGAATCTACCTTCTTCAACCTAGTATAAAATCCGATAGTGGTAGCCAATCAGTGTAGATTGTCTTCTGTGAGACCAATTTAAATTGCGCTTTCTCCAAAAATCTACCACACCTCTGTATTCATTTTCATTGGATACTGGAGGTTGTCCGTAGCGATTAGAGCCAATGATCTCACGCACATCTTCACTCTCATCAAGCTGCAACAATAAGTAAGGGAGCAGCTCATCAATGAGAATATTGTCCCATCTTTTCTTCATCAAACTTTGCAGGATAGATACAATTATTATCAGGAGAAGCACATTCCTTGTATGGAGAGTCATCAATAAGAACCGTTCTATGAGCATCACAATCAAAACATGAAGTGATTTTTGACAATGGCTTGAACATTGCCTAAACTGTTGGATTATCAGGTCTAGCTATTTTACCACTTTTATCCTTCTTGCAAGCCTCTGGACCCCAAACTACAAAAAAAGGCAATATCTCTCCTGCTCTGTCTTGTAATATTCTCAATATTTGAAGAACATTACTCTCTGGTCTCGCTGTTGACTAGATCCCAACATTAATATTTTTTAATAAAATATTCAAGAATTGGATACATCCTGGCCTTAGTACAATATATCGTTTTGAATCCATTTGAATAGTTTCATGTATTGAAGATGGTTGTTGTTGACAACGTTTCAGTAGTAGAACATTCAGGTCCAACACATGTATTGAAGATGGTTGTTGTTGACAACGTTTCAGTAGTAGACCATTCAGGTCCAACACAATTGTCAACACTGATTTTTTGGAGATAGCAGTGTCGATACTTCTTGGTACTTCTTCTTCGGGCTGGAAACTCTCACCCATTGCTTCATTTGTTGGAGATTTAGGTACCCCAATTTCATTGTCAGCATTTGTCTTTAAACCTTCTAGATGGACATCACTGAATGTGTGGGAGAAGCTCTCATCCACAGATTGATTGTGGCATTCCGTAGCTACTTCACTTGGTGCTACTATCTCAATTTTGGGATCTAAAAGAAAAAAAAGTAACATTGACTCAACAATCTTTAAACTAAAAGAATTTACAATTGTAACACTCACTCTTAACACATGTTTATTGGTGTAATCTAAAAGGAAATCATGTTTGGATACCAATTATCAATTCTACTTGCTCACTCTAGAATTGGAGGGTTTAAAATGGATTTTCAAATACACCCATTATTCTAGCTCTACCGTTTGGTAGAGCCAGTTTGCAAGGGAGCTCTTGTTGGAAGTAGGCCTTGAGATCCACCCTTGAGCTCCAAGAGTAGGTGGAGGTGAGAAACACAAAACCACTCAACTATATGGTAAAACTAAAATTTTAGATGTTTTAGATTTTCCATATGGTAGAGCTAAAATTTATAAGTCTTGCTTTACCACGTGGTTGAGTTGGGGATCAAGATAGCTTCTTTATGGGTGGAGCCAGTAGACTTCCATAGGTTCTAGGTCTAGACTTCAATGGGTTCTAGCTCATCGCATGTGACAAGCACTACAAGGGATCGGGCTCATACCCGCACTCCTAGCTGCTAAAAATGACTGGAAAAAAGTAGCAAGCCCGTGTATCAGCGCGTGTATAATCGCGGAGGCTAGAGACATGCGTGTAAAAGTGCGTGTATAGGACTGTTCAGACGCGCTGATACACGGGCGTATACACGCGTTCTGTCTGTTCAGCTGCGCTTAGACGCACTGATACAAGCGTGTATACACGCATTTTGTCACTTTAGATGTGCTTATACACGCGTATTTCTCAGATTTGATGCGTTTATACACGCGTGTTTTATAGATTATCCGCGTATATACACGTGAATTTTTGCATATTTGACACGTTTATACATGCGAACAGAGAGCAAAAAAAAAATCCCAGAGAGTGCTATTTGGTACCTGAATGTTGTTCCAGCATTCCAGCACCCAATAACACGCTCTGGATTTTTTTTTTGGGTGCATTTGACCATTCACACGAGGAAGATATCCACGAGGAAGATTAAGACAAGAACGACATGAATGCATACATTGTCAATACACGATTCAAGATAGACATGAATGCAATACTATCAATTCACGATTCAATATTATTATAAAAATTTCACACATATATACACGAGGAAGATTAAGACAAGAACGACATGAATGCATACATTGTCAATACACGATTCAAGACAGACATGAATGCAATACTATCGATTCACGATTCAATATTACTATCAAAATTTCACACATATATACAAGGGAGTCCATATGTCGAAGTAGCCCATGGCTTTAGTTACAAAAATATATATACAACCACATCATCAGTATGGAATGTGATACTATAAGTCTGAGTACTACTCAGACCCAGATGATGACTCGGTGCTCCCTCCATGCTCAGATGAGCTCACATCGGTCGAAATGTCCGATGAGTAGTGCTCACGTCCACCCTCTCTGTAGTGGCGGCAGGTGGATCATCAGCAGCTTCTTGTGCCTGTTCAAGTAATATATAGTATATAAGTATATATATATGTAATTCAATAAACCAAAATCATTCGTTTAGAGTTTTCAAGTACCTGTCGACCGTATGGTCTCATGGCCATCTCAAAATGCGCATCCGTAATACGTCCCTCGGCTCTGAAGATGGCCCACGTGTCACGTCTGCTATGCCGGGCGAGCATACCCAGTATCGTGGGCTGTGGGCTTCCTCCCCGTAACCCATCGCTATATCATAATCAACACAATTTGTAAGATTAAAACAATCATAGAATCAATAAATTAAGTAAACAATCAAATAAAGTGGCAAGATACTTACGAACTCTGCCTCCCATGACTCGACGTCGCCAGATCCGAAATGCGAAGATCCAATGGTCTCCATCTGGATCCGTCGTGCCTCCACATGCTGCCTGCTCTTCACGCCACCCTCTGCTCGTTTCTTTGCCTCCTTCCACTCGCATTTGTGCGCAGTGGCAGGTTTCTCGGCAGGATAGCCACCCGCAGACAGCTACATTTAGCCCATCATCGTATGCGAGTTTTTTAAGGTGAGATCTTTTATTACTTGAGATCTCCCTTATTCACGTCCTTCCCCATACATCCGAGAATGTAGCATGTGGGGGATTGGGGTACCAACTATGTACAGCCTCTATCACCTCCCCAACTAATCGGCTATTTTGATCTTTAAATTTAATAAAATAATTTCTATACAAGTTTGATACTACCCCACGCATGTACTCCATTACCTCTTTCCCCCTCGCATCCATCACTATCCCGCCCCTCTCCGTCAAACATCATAGCAGATCACTCCCTCCACCTCTCTCATCTTCTCCTCTTCCGAACTGTCTCCTCTAACTCTTCTCCCTCTATCTCCTCTCTCACCGCGTGTCCTACTACCTCCCCCACCAAAGCACCCGCCGCATCCTCCACTCCCACTCTTTCTACTGCTGCGGGTGGATTCACGACTGGGGGTGTAAGATTCCTCCCCAGCCTCTCAAAATGTCTAGTATCTTCCCCTGTAATCAATTCCCTCTTCAGAAATATAAAGACCTTGTTTCTAACTGTTTTAACTTAGAGAGAGAAAATATTCTAGAGAGAGAATATTCAAATTTTGAATATTTTTAGATAGAAAAATATCTCATATAATTAAGATGAATTCCCCTGAAACAGAAATTCAAAAAGAATTTTTCAATGTGCAATTGGAATTAATTAGAAATAGGTATAAAGAACCTTAGTCTAAGGGTCTAGATTTTCAGAAATCTTTGGATTATGGTCCAATTAAGGTTCCTATGGGCCAATAGCATCAATCCATATGTAGGGAGGAGATAAATCCAATTTTGTAAAAGAAGATACCCAAAAATGAGTAAATGCTCACATAAGGTGAAGAGTTGAAAATGTACAAGGTTTATTAGTAAAAAACTATGAGCAATATTAAAAATATGAGATATATTGGGTATCCAAAAAGGACTAAATGCTCACATAAGATGAAGAGTTGAAAATGTACAAGGTTTATTAGAAACAAACTATGAGCAATATTAAAAATATGAGATATTTTGGGTATCCAAAAATGAGTAAATGCTCACATAAGATGAAGAGTTGAAAATGTACAAGGTTTATTAGTAAAAAACTATGAGCAATATTAAAAATATGAGATATTTTGGATATAATGATTCCATTTTGACACATATGTAAGGAAGGGGAGTTCTTTAAAGGAGGTGCATATTTCACATGCTTGAATGAGTTTTAAACTCATAAAAATTGAGATATTTCATCTCTCATCTCTCCTCATTCAAGTCTAGTTCCAAAAAGTTAACTTAACTGACCTAAAAATGGTCAAAAAGTGACCAAACTGACTTAGAAAATTCTAGAATCAGTTTGTTTGGTTAGGAGCTCAATTTTTCCTATAAATAGAAGCCTCCCCTTGTTGAAAAAAATATAGTGTTTAGTGCATTGTTACTCTACTCCACCTAAGCCAAGAACTATGAATTCATTAATAATTCACTAGTTTTTGACTCTTCCCTCTTCTTTAATTCCCATTGGTGGCTCCATCAACATACTAAACCAATTGATTGGTTGGGGGCCTCTACCGTGAACAAAGAATCAAGCAAATTGTAAGGTAAATGGTGAATTTTGATTTTTCTATAATTTCTCAATGCTTCTCTCTTCTCAACCCCTCTCAAGCTTGAGAAGCTTAAAAAGCTTAATTGAAATGGTTTTTTAAAATGCTAATGAAGGTAATTAATGAATGATAGTAAAGAATTACATAAATTTCCATTTATGCTTAATTCTAATGGTTTTTATGTAATTTCTCTCTCTCACTCAAGAGATGGTCATACTCATGACCCTTCTCTATCCAAATGAAGCTTTTCATAAAGCTTTTCCTTAATCCAAGATTAATCTATGTTAGAGAACAAATTAATGGTTTTTTTAATCTATGCTTTTAGTTTATGTATTCTATGATTATTTTTTATTCAATCCATTAAGGGTTAATGATCTAATTAGGGATCATTCTAATCATTCCCTTAAAGATAAGCCTTATCTTTTTAAATAATTGAGATTTATCAGTTATAGTAGCGGAGCTATGGTAAAATTTTTATAAAAATTTACACATAAAATAATTTCATTCAAAGCATGAAAAGAGGATTTCCTACCATATTCTAGGAATTATCATCCTAGATTAATTGAAAGAAATTCATTAGAATCATGAGAAATTTGAATTTTTATATTATGCATAAAAGATAAATTTTTATATCAAAAGTATTACTTTTATCATTTTTATTTTATGCATAGAAGTATGCATAATGGATAAATTTTTATATCAAAAGTGTTACTTTTATCATTTTTATTTTATGCATAGAAGTATGCATAATGGATAAATTTTTATATCAAAAGTGTTACTTTTATCATTTTTATTTTATGCATAGAAGTATGCATAATGGATAAATTTTTATATCAAAAGTGTTACTTTTATCATTTTTACTTTCATGCATAGAAGTATGCATAATGGATAAAGTTTTATATCAAAAGTGTTACTTTTAGCATAATTAAATTTCATGCATAGAGGTATACATAAAAGATAAATATTTTATTATAAAAGTGTTACTTTTAACATAATTGAATTTCATGCATAGAGGTATGCATAAAAGATAAATATTTTATTATAAAAGTGTTACTTTTAACATAATTGAATTTCATGCATAGAGGTATGCATAAAAGATGAAAATTTTATTATTTTATTATAAAATTGTAAAGAAAAAAAATGATTATTTTATTATAAACAGTTATTTTCATCATATTGAATTTCGTACATAGAAATGAAAAAAATAAATAAATTATTATTTTATTATAAAAATATTACCAAAAAATGATTATTTTATTGTAAAAGTGTTACTTTTATCACAATTGAAATTCTTGCATAGAGGTATGCATAAAGGATGAGTTAGGATATGATAAGAGGAGTTAGGATGTGATAAGAAGTGTATGAGATGTGATAAGAGGTGTATGAGATGTGATAAGATGCATATGAGATGAGTTAGGATGTGATAAGAGGTGTATGAGATGTGATAAGATGCATATGAGATGAGTTAGGATGTGATAAGATGAGTTAAGATGTGATAAGAAGTGTATGAGATGTGATAAGATGAGATAAGATGTATATGAGATGAGTTAGGATGTGATAAGATGAGTTAAGATGTGATAAGATGTGTATGGAATGAGATAAGAAGTGTATGTGATAAGATAAGATGTATATGGGTTGTCATAAGGTGAAAATGGATGTGATGTAAAAGAATAGATGTGAAGGCGTATGGGGCTATATGAATGGGAAGAAAAAAAATAGATGTATGTATGTATGTGGATGTATGCATATGGACGTGTATGTATGGATGTATGAATGTAAATGTGGATGTATGGATGAAGATGCATGAATGTGCATGTAGATGTAGATGTACGAATGAAGATGTGGATGTATGCATATGGACGTGTATGTATGAATGCATGAATGTAGATGTGGATGTATGCATGTGGATGTGTATTTATGGATGTATGTATGTGGATGTGGATGTATGAGTAAGGATGTGAAAATGGATGTATGCATGGATATGTATGAAGAATAATGAAGATGAATGTGTAAGGGAAATAATGTGTCGTTGATATGAATGAATGGATGAGAATGAGTACATATGAAGGGAATGTGGAATAAGTGATGTGGATTGAAGAAGGATAATGTGGAAAGATGGAATTCGATATAGAAACTGTATTTTGTGACTGTTTGTAAATGATTGTTTTATGTCAAGAATGCTGGGAAAGCATTTTGACCATCTTGTGATCAAGGTCGTGGAGACCTAACTGATAAAGTTGCAACTGCTGACGGAGAGTCAATGGAGGACGTCTCGCGCAGCAAGGTCGACCGAGGTCTTGACCAGCCTCGGTGCGATTAAAATGGTGAGCTTCCGGTAGTACGGTGGATGAGGGGCCAAGGAAGCAGCCTATGAGTGAAGCGCTAGGTCACCTGCGAAGGATCTTAGAGGGTGCTGACCATACGGTGCTCGGGCTCTGGGTCGCCCAGGATACCCACGCGTGCGTCGAGGAAGATATTGGAACAAGGAGTAAGAGTTGTTTTCTGAAACCGGGCATGGATCTGGTTGATTGACCTTGCTGGTCTTCAATGGATGAGTCCATGGCTCTTTATATGGATCTGTTGGTTGATCTTGCTGATCTTCAACGAGAGTCCATCTTGATAAGTGATTATATTGCCGAGTATTATGGGCTAGGAACTATTGAAACGGCCCCTGAGTGGACAGGTGGTGAGCGTTCTAGTTGCCAATGATGCCATAGATACTCTGATGAAGAAATGATGGAAAATTGAATCAACCGGATAAATTGGAAGATTGTGATCAGTGATACTATGGTTTCATTAAAAGATTGTTTTAAAGTTAGCTGATGTTGAGAAAAAGGCAATTTCATATTGGGTGTGTAAGTGGTGTGACTAGTTTTATATTTGCATGAACTTCCGGCTAGGGGGCCTTGGAACTCTTTTCCCTGGTACCCGGGAACAAAACCTAACCAAATTCCTAATTGGATCCCATCACTACAGTGGTTGGGCGGTTGGCTAACCCATGGGACTGGATGGGGTTAGGCTGCACTGATGGATCCGTAAATTGAGACTCAACTTTTGTTATTACGATAGATAAAGTAAATCCCAGACAGTAATTGTTCTATGGATAGGAATCAACGGCTATGCCTCTTGAATGGGGAGTATCTTGAAGATGCAATTGGATCAGCTTGATCAGAGATGATCTTGACTACGTTAGAGTAAAAAGTTTTTCCTGGTGGAATCACCCGTGCTTTCTGGTAAAGGAAGTTTTTCCGGGTTCGGTTTTAGAACAACCGACGGATTAGTCTCTTATCCGGATATCCGTGGGTGAGGCCCCGATGAGTGTGGGACCCCTGTCCCTCGCGAGAAGTGCTACTTCCGCTGCTAGTATCCCGAATCCGTTGCTCGGTGGGAACAGGGATCTCACAGTTGGTATCAGAGCAGGTTTGGCTATATTAAAGTTTAACTGAGAAGACAAATATGTCAAAATTTTATCAAAAAACACAAAAAGGTTGTAATTGTGTGATATAAGTCATACAATTTGATATTCAAACTGATAATTCGTAAATTAGAAATTGGGTCTTCGGATGGGAGTACCGCAATTGTATGGAACCCTGACTTGCTTGAGGCCTAGACATGATGGTATTTACCTTATAGTTCCAAGTACCATGACTACCCATATATACTGAGGGTATAACTGCAGCTCTTTACCGGCAGTATATACGAGTAAATCTAAGACTTGAAATTATAAGCGTTAATGCTATCCAAATGATGAATTCGAATGTGGTTGATATGATTTTTAATTCTGTTTGAGAATTGATGAATTGATTTGGATTCTGATTAAAAAATGATGATTTCCCAAATTTAGTTGAAATGTAATAAGCTGAGCGAAACCACAATGAGGATAAATGGGACGAGTCCCTGTGATGATATTCATAACAGGAATGATGATAATGAATTCAACAAATCACTATGAGATTAGTGGATTGTGTTGTTGTCAGATTGCTACTGTTAACACTTGACTCGGTAGATCAAGTTAAGGGATGACAAATTAAGAACTTGCTTAGCTGAAATTCCCATAGAGAAATGTTCAGAAGGGAATTTTTTTGGTCTAATGGACCATTATCGTGTTAAAGATATGAATGATATGATTTGAATGAATTGTTATTTAATGATGAGTTCTATTTAAGGGATAATTATCCCCGTATTCTGTTGGGTTTACCAGAATATAAGGAACCCCAGAATAAATTGGATCTTAAGAAAAAAAATTATCCTCTACTTGGCGAGATGAGGACATCTCGCACTTTTCAAGTGGGGTAGAATGTAAGATTCTTCCCCCAGCCTTCGAGGTATACAGGAGTAAGAACCTCCCTTTCTGATCTTATAATTATTCTCTCTCTAAATAAAAGAAAGATTTTGTTTTAAAAAAGGAAGAACCTTTCCCCAGAATACTTCTCAAGAATCCCACCTGTTTTAAGGATTATGAACGATGAGTTCTGAAGTGAGAATCGATGTTTTGGATATCAAGGTTTTAGTCTTCATTCGAGTACGGCGGCCGAAAAGAAGTTCTTTATCTCTTGGGAAGTATAAGAAGTTATCCCCCAGATATTGTGGACCAAAGAAAGTAGGTAACTTAGCCTACGAACTTCTTTTATCTCCTCATCTCAAAATTCTTAATGCCTTCTATTGAAAACTGTGCCAAACCCAAGTCATGGAAATGACGATAAAACTTCAGTGGCAAGTTACCGTTGGCTTCTAAGTTATGCTAGCTCCTTCCTTTATATAAGTCGTAACTTTTACTTGTCGCTCACAGTAATCTTACTCCCATCGATCTCCTTTCTTTCGTAATCTCTTTCATGGCTTGGCAACAAGAATTAGTTTTATCCATGATGATTTCTCACCTTCAAGACGCAAGCGAGTCTGTGAAGAAGGATTTTATAGAACAGTATGAGCGCTCACTTTTCCCTCACCTAGGAACTTCTGTAGCTCAGACCAAATGGTGAACCTATCAAGACATAACTAGGGTAACACCCTGGGGTCAGCAGCACTTTCGTAACAATGTCCGCTTGGCCATGGTTATTGAAGCCTTGGGTTTGGGTCCCCGATACTACTGCGTCATGAGATCAAGGCATCTTGGGTTTTCTGAGCGGGTCTTCTTGCTGGCGTGTTTTCTTCCTCATGAGAAGATATGCCTTTACCCCGTTTTTGGCTTACCTCTCAGACGTCCTTTTGATAGATCACCTCATACCACTGAGATAGGTGCGGCAATAACCAGCAGAATTATTCCCATAGATGAGTTACCTTATACTTGTGCAGCTTGTGAGTGCTGCTTTTGTGACCATATGATGGACGGGCTTATGGAAGTGTAAAGAGTTCTTCTATCTTTACTGAATGAATAAAGTTTAAATCTTGTTCTTATCTTGAATCTTGCTCTCTTTAAGACTTTTTTTGGTAGTTAATCTTGATTAAAATTTTTCTCTAAGTCTCATATTCGTGCATCTTGCGAAATTACCCTAGTTTGCGAGATGAGGATATCTCGCGTTTTTCAAGTGGGGTAGAATGTAGGATTCCTCCCCAGCCTCTCAAAATGTCTAGTATCTTTCCCTGTAATCAATTACCTCTTCAGAAATATAAAGACATTGTTTCTAACTGTTTTAACCTAGAGAGAGAAAATATTCTAGAGAGAGAATATTCAAATTTTGAATATTTTTAGATAGAAAAATATCTCATATAATTAAGATGAATTCCCCTGAAACAGAAATTCAAAAAGAATTTTCCAATGTGCAATTGGAATTAATTAGAAATAGGTATAAAGAACCTTAGTCTAAGGGTCTAGATTTTCAGAAATCTTTGGGGATTATGGTCCAATTAAGGTTCCTATGGGCCAATAGCATCAATCCATGTGTAGGGAGGAGATAAATCCAATTTTGTAAAAGAAGATACCCAACAATGAGTAAATGCTCACATAAGGTGAAGAGTTGAAAATGTACAAGATTTATTAGTAAAAAACTATGAGCAATATTAAAAATATGAGATATATTGGGTATCCAAAAAGGAGTAAATGCTCACATAAGATGAAGAGTTGAAAATGTACAAGGTTTATTAAAAAAAAACTATGAGCAATATTAAAAATATGAGATATTTTGGGTATCCAAAAATGAGTAAATTCTCACATAATATGAAGAGTTGAAAATGTACAAGGTTTGTTAGTAAAAAACTATGAGCAATATTAAAAATATGAGATATTTTGGGTATAATGATTCCATTTTGACACATATGTAAGGAAGGGGAGTTCTTTAAAGGAGGTGCATATTTCACATGCTTGAATGAGTTTTAAACTCATAAAAATTGAGATATTTCATCTCTCATCTCTCCTCATTCAAGTCTAGTTCCAAAAAGTTAACTTAACTGACCTAAAAATGATCAAAAAGTGACCAAACTGACTTAGAAAATTCTAGAATCAGTTTGTTTGGTTAGGAGCTCAATTTTTCCTATAAATAGAAGCCTCCCCTTGTTGAAAAAAATATAGTGTTTAGTGCATTGTTACTCTACTCCACCTAAGCCAAGAACTGTGAATTCATTAATAATTCACTAGTTTTTGACTCTTTCCTCTTCTTTAATTCCCATTGGTGGCTCCATCAACATACTAAACCAATTGATTGGTTGGGGGCCTCTACCGTGAACAAAGAATCAAGCAAATTGTAAGGTAAATGGTGAATTTTGATTTTTCTATAATTTCTCAATGCTTCTCTCTTCTCAACCAACCCCTCTCAAGCTTGAGAAGCTTAATTGAAATGGTTTTTTTAAAATGCTAATGAAGGTAATTAATGAATGATAGTAAAGAATTACATAAATTTCCATTTATGCTTAATTCTAATGGTTTTTATGTAATTTCTCTCTCTCACTCAAGAGATGGTCATACTCATGACCCTTCTCTATCCAAATGAAGCTTTTCATAAAGCTTTTCCTTAATCCAAGATTAATCTATGCTAGAGAACAAATTAATGGTTTTTTTAATCTATGCTTTTAGTTTATGTATTCTATGATTATTTTTTATTCAATCCATTAAGGGTTAATGATCTAATTAGGGATCATTCTAATCATTCCCTTAAAGATAAGCCTTATCTTTCTAAATAATTGAGATTTATCAGTTATAGTAGTTAGCGGAGCTATGGTAAAATTTTTATAAAAATTTACACATAAAATAATTTCATTCAAAGCATGAAAAGAGGATTTCCTACCATATTCTAGGAATTATCATCCTAGATTAATTGAAAGAAATTCATTAGAATCATGAGAAATTTGAATTTTTATATTATGCATAAAGGATAAATTTTTATATCAAAAGTATTACTTTTATCATTTTTATTTTATGCATAGAAGTATGCATAATGGATAAATTTTTATATCAAAAGTGTTACTTTTATCATTTTTATTTTATGCATAGAAGTATGCATAATGGATAAATTTTTATATCAAAAGTGTTACTTTTATCATTTTTATTTTATGCATAGAAGTATGCATAATGGATAAATTTTTATATCAAAAGTGTTACTTTTATCATTTTTATTTTCATGCATAGAAGTATGCATAATGGATAAAATTTTATATCAAAAGTGTTACTTTTAGCATAATTAAATTTCATGCATAGAGGTATGCATAAAAGATAAATATTTTATTATAAAAGTGTTACTTTTAGCATAATTGAATTTCATGCATAGAGGTATGCATAAAAGATAAATATTTATTTTATTATAAAAGTGTTACTTTTAACATAATTGAATTTCATGCATAGAGGTATGCATAAAAGATAAATATTTTATTATAAAAGTGTTACTTTTAACATAATTGAATTTCATGCATAGAGGTATGCATAAAAGATGAAAATTTTTTTATTTTATTATAAAACTGTAAAGAAAAAAATGATTATTTTATTATAAAAAGTTAAGTGAGTCTTCTTTTTGGTCGGTTTCCTTCACCCGTGTGTGCTCCTTGTCTGCTCCTTGCACTTAGGTTTAGTGCTCTGTTGGAAGAGGCGAAAACAAAGGAGAGCAGATCTATTTTTTGAAAATGTTTATTTGGGGAAGGCGGGTTATTTTTAGTTTAAACAGGTCGTCGCATGTAGAAACGCGTGTATTTTTGCGTTTATGATAAATCAGTCGCATTTATACACGCGATTTTTAGGATCTAGCCGCATTTATACACGCGATTTTCAGGATGTAGCCGCGTGTTGATACACGCGATTTTCAGGATGTAGCCGCGTTAATATAGGAAGTAGCCGTGTTAATACATGCGATTTTTAGGAAGTAGCCGCGTTAATACACGCGATTTTTAGGAAGTAACCAATTAATACACGCGATTTTTAGGAAGTAGTTGCGTTAATACACGCGATTTTTAGGATGTAGCCGCGTTAATACACTCGATTTTTATACTTTAATTAAAAATAGATTATGATTTTGTGTTTTCTGGTTTGTACATAGGATGTCATCAACCTCCTCAAGCAGTTCTAGTGAAGATGAGACAATGCGTCATCATAATCGCGATGTGTGGTTGTGGGACAAAGGATCAAGTGTATGTGTAATCGATGTCAAGAATGCATTGTACGAGCACGTCGAATTACCTTGAATCACATCTCCATGTATGGAGAATGGAATCAAACAGGTTTAGAGGTGAGTAGATGTAAATTGATAGTATTCAAACGACTCATGGTATCCAAATTAAATTAATGGAGTTGTAATATATAAACTCTAATTGAAGCAGGATGCACTACCACACCCTAACATGGTGCCCTACGCGCGGCGAGAGCATGCAAAGCGTCGACGATGATGCTGGAGCTTCGGGATCTATTGTCAGAGAGATGAGTGGGAAAGGGATGACAATAGCCCTGCACCCCACGAAGTTGTGGAAGAGGAAGTGTTTGACGATATGGTGTGGAATCTTTTTAAGGATGATCCCAAAGGTATGGATGACGATGATATGGAACAAGAGCATCTTTACAAGGCTTCATCGACAGCGGTTTTTGAAGGGTGCACATTCTCTATTTTACATGCTTCACTTGAACTACTCAATATACAAACAGTTTATGGATGGAGTAATGCAAGTCTTGACGCATTATTGAAGTAAGCATTCTAACTTGAAAATTTGAATTAGTGGTTTAAGGTTTAGGATTTAGGACTAATTGATGATATTGGATGCAGGCTATTATCAAACATGCTTCTAAAGAGGGAAATAGACTACCCACTTCAAGAGACATAGCGAGGCACTATGTGACATCTCTTGGAGGATTGGATTATGATCGCATACATGCATGCGTCAATGATTGCATTCTCTTTCGTGGGACACATAAGGACGCTCGACATTGTCCCACTTGTGGTAAAGCAAGGTATAGAACAGATGTGAAGAGTTTTGATGTACCTCGTAAAGTCTTGCGACACTTTCCTATAATTCCTCGCATCAAACACATGTTCAAGTGCAAATCCATAGCAGAGCTCATGTCATGGCATTCCTCACATCGATCGGATGATGGCATGTGGAGAATTCCCGCAAACACTCCTCCTTGGAAGCATATTGAAGATGAGTGGGGCCCAGCTTTAAAACAGAGCCCAGAAACTTGAGACTTGGCCTAGGTATGGATGGAGTGAATCCATTTGGTTTCAAAAGCACCGCATACAGCGTGTGGCCAGTTGTGTTGGTGAATTACAACCTTCCACCATCAATGGCGATCAAGAAGGGACATCTTATGTTATCCCTTCTAATTCCAGGGAAACATAAAGTCAAGCATATGGATGTTTATCTCGAACCGTTGATTGATGAGTTGGAGGAACTATGGAGAGGTGTTGCGGTGGTGGACATTAGTAGGCCTCCCTCCTCTCGACACTTTGAATTAAAAGCAGTGTTGATGTGGACAATGCATGACTTTCCAGGATACAGCTATTGTTTTGGTAAGAATTCTAATTACCTTCCTACTCTAATACTATTGGATATATTAATTATAAATATTGACTTTATTATTCTAACTTTTATTTATATTTTAACAGGTTTGAAAACATCGGGTAAACATGCATAAACATGCATATCCTGTTTGTGGCCCTTCGTTTTAGTACATGAATATGCTGACGGTTTGTGTAAGACCATATTCGATAATCATCATCGATTTCTCCCCTCAGATCATCCTAAATATGTTGCTAGTAAGAGTAACATTCCTCCACAAACACTTCGTGCAAAATATTGGAAGCGTATTTGGGAGTCTACAATATTCTTCCTCCAGATGGCATGAACAGGTATAGTAATGTTTTTCAATCTTGTTTTGTGTAGTCTCTACTTGGATTAAAGGTCACATAGAGCAATCCCTTGTGTAGGTACTCCATTTTTTTTCGGCTAACATATTGGACCCATCTTAAGATCAACCATCTTCTTGATCCCATGCACATCTTCAAGAATGTGGGATCTGGTATTTGGGAACATGTTATTGGTAAACGAGACAATGTTAGCATACGTGAGGACTTGCGGGTCGCAGGACTTACGTGAGGACTTGCGGGTCGCAGGACGTATGCATCAACAAGCTTGGCCACGAGAGGAGGGTGGGCACGTTCGTCTTCCGCCTGCACCATGGATTATATCAAAGAAAGAGGAGAAGCAGGTAAAGCAGGCCATCACCACTTTGCGTACTCACTGGGGATGCATGAGATCATTGAAGGGAGCCTTTACAACCACTAAGAGGCGTTAACTATATGGGTTGAAGTCCCACGATTGGCACAAGATGCTCCAAGTAAGTGTTTTCCAAGTCTTGTACGTTGAAATTAAATTTTGTAATGCCATAAACCATACATACATGTGCTCTTATGTGCGTAGTTCATACTACCTACTACTAGCATCGACCATTGTGCAAATAAGAGTTTGAAAAAATGTATTTATAAGATGGGCGAGCTTGTGAGGTATGTAAAACCCATGTCAGATCACCCTTTATTATACCTTGCAAAATGAACGTGCATGAGGTATAACGTACTATTTATTTATTTTTCAGATATGTTAGTTCCAAAGTAATTGATCCAGCCACGTTGGATGATGCGCGTGTTATGGCAATGGAGGTGGTTTGTTTGGTAGAGGAGACTTTTTCGCGAACCATTCTCACAAGTCAACTACATCTCATTGTGCATTTAGTGGACGAAATCGCTTTATGTGGCACTGTGCATGCACGTTGGATGTTCTTCCTAGAGCGCTTCATGAAGACCTTAAAAGACTTTGTGAGGCAAAGTGCAAGGCCGAGGGTTGGTTGATACAAGAGTCTCTTGTATATATTTCAGAATTTCTTGGTCAGGTGGACAGCTCTTTGCCACGACTATGGAGCAATGAAGAGGACTTGAGGATGACCTCTATTGTGCCTCAAGGAAAAGGACAAAGTAAAGTAATTGACAGAACATTGATTGATGATCTCAATTTCACTTGCATCCTTAATAGTGATGTGATGAGCAGATGGGTTATAAGATATGAGGATGCAAAGACAAAAAGGCAAGCAGAAAGAGCTCTCTTTTGGAGGCAACATGGCTCTCGTAAGGTGTACCCTAAGCATCTAGCAACACTTCCGAATGATATCCATGTTGATTGGTTGCATGAGGAAATGGAGAGAGTAGAGAGCGACAGAGGGGCTGCATATCACGGTGGAAGAATGGGAGTATGCACGAGGATGCATGTTAAAGGTACATAGAACTAATGTTTTGCATTAGTTGTAAGTGATTTTCTTTTAATATTTATTCACATTGCTTACACAAATATTGCTTCTATTTTGGTCCAGTGCACTATGTTCAATGCTATATGGTGTGAAGGCAAGCATTTTCGAACACAAAGAATTGATGAAAAGAGGAATACACAAGATTGCGGTGTCATTAGTAGCTTTGAGGGAGCTAATGGAAAAATGGATGATTATTGTGGCACAATCCAAGACATATTTAGGCTCGACTTTCCTCGCTTCTTTGTGTATGTTTTGGATGTCGAATGGCAAATGAACATGGTGGAAAAAGGGCCTAATGCAACGATAAAACGGCATGCAAGTGGCTATGTAACTATTGACTCTACAAAGTTTTGGCAAACAAAGAAAGATAGGCTCGTATTGCCACAACAATGTGAGCAGGTATGCATTTTTTTACTAATGTGTTTCATGTACATATATATCTAAGCTCGCGTACCCCTTGACTTTTGATATGCTAATTAATTACTGCAGTATGTGTATTTGAGTAGGTTATCTATCTACCAATGGTGCATGACATTAAATGGTGGTACGTCATCCCTATTGCACCACGTGTTCCAAAGTGATGTATAATACATTCACTGATATGGAGCATATGGAGGATGTAACAAGCCGCAATGAAGATGATGTCGAACATGCCAATGAAGATGTTGTAATCGATGATCAAGAAATAAGAGATGATCATGATAATGAGGATGAGCGTGCTATTTCTCATGATCATGAGAATGACCCTACCATTGAGGATGATGGTGATGTTGTTGAGGATGATCAGGACATCGATACCATTATCAATGGTAGTGGAATAAATTTAATCGTAGCCTTACAAATTGATCAAATGGATATTGATGTTGATTGTTTGGCAAGGATGGATCTTATTGAAGATGAGATCGAACCCTAACCAATCCGTCCACTGTATCGTTCTAAATTGATGACATTTCTATTGTATGTGTGTTATTTATTTTTGAATATATTTCATTGTTGTAAATGCATGTAGTGGGATTGTGTAATGATATATACTATAATATACTATGCGATGGTTTGAAGAAAATAGTTTTTAATTTTGTAAAAGAATTTAGTTTTTCTTAATAAAGTGTGTATTGATGCGTGTATTGATGCGTGTATTAATGCGTGTATAATTGCGTGTATATACACACGCTTATACATGCGCTGGTAGATGCCAATATACACGCGAATTTAAATGCCAAAATACACGTGCCCGATACTATTCAAATACACGTGAATTTAAATGCCAAAATACACGTGCCCGATACTATTCAAATACATGCGCGACCATACATGCAACTGTAATTTATCGCGTGTATGAAACGCGTGTATGGCACCATTGTCTTGTAGTGAAGAACCAAGGAGCTAGAATTGCATTTGAACTAGCTCTACCATGTGGTGGAGCTAGAAATGCATTGGCCTAGCTCTACCATATGGTAGAGCTAGAAATGCATTGGCCTAGCTCTACCATATGGTAGAGCTAAACTTAAATGGATGCTCTGCAAAAATTGTCTTTGGGGGGGTGCTAGAAATGCATTGGCCTAGCTCCACCACTTTGAAGAGGTAGCTATACTTTAATGGATTCTTGGTCCACCACTTTGAAGAGGTAGCTAGCTCCACCAAATTGTAGACCTATTGAAATCTAGATCTACCAACAGGGTAGGATTGAAGTAAATGAGAGGATCTCTAGCTCTATCATCTTAGATTTATAAGCAAGATTTTCAGATTCACCAACTGGCCATTGTGCGACCACTAAGTAGGCTTTCCAAATTCACCAATTGGTTATGTAAAAAGTGAATTTGTCAATAAATATGTTAGGATCCATAACTTGGTGATTCTAGATTCCAAAGCCCAATTTGGAGAGAGCTACAAAAATAATAAAAGCATTGTATAAAATCAAAAGAACTAAATACTACTAAAAAATGAACCAAGGATATAACAAGTCAAAACATCGCCAAATCAAAGTATTGAAGATACAAGGAAATCCCATTAAGAAGTTACATACTGTCTTCAAAATCCAAAAAATCTCGAGCTGAACGAACTTCACCATGGCTCGATCTTTCCGTGGTATTCCTTAGATTGTTAGTAATAGGGCGGTACTGGTTGCTCATTTCTTGACTTTGCAAAGTCAAGAAGCCTTGTTCCCATCTTTCTTTGATCTTCAATACTCTCCACTAGGCAAATCACTTCCTTATTTAGTGCTAGCCCTAGCTTGATGATGTAGCCATTACTGAAAAGATTAACAAGCTTGCAGCCTTCTCTGCAATACTTCCGAATACATTGCTTGATCAAAAGATTCTTCTTGATTCTTAGAAACTCAATGTCTCGGATAGTTTTAACATCTTCATTATCTATATCAAGAAGTCCAGTATCCAATATTGTCGCTTGTGTACCTGGATCAGGAACATCTGCTAGTCCTTGAAAGTCATCTCCCTTGCTGAAAAACACTAAGGATGTGAAGAACTCTATTGCACCAATGCATCGGCGGTTGTCACATCGAAAATGCAATACCCCATTATAATGTTCCTTTGCTATGCCACTCAAATTTTTTAAAGCATTTTGCAAGTGAATAAAATCTGTAATATTTAGAAAGGTAAGCAACACATATTGGGATGGCAAAGATCTACCAGCTACTGTAATGATCATAATGCCGTTCAAAAGATTGCAAAATGATTCCACATCCCAATGCATATTTCTTCCCAATGCAAAATGATTCCACATCCCAATGCATATTTCTTCCCAAATCTTCAATGTGAGGTCCAGCTCCACCATGTGGTGGAGCTAAAATGCATTCTTCTAGCTCTACCATCATGTGGTAGAGCTCGACTTCAATGAATATACCGGCTGAGGTTGAATGTAAGTGTGGTAGAGTTGTATTCTACCTAAACCACATTGTAGAGATAAAATGCTTTGAGGTCTAGCTTTACCATGTGGTGGAGCTAGAATTGTATTTGAGGTCTAGCTCTACCATGTGGTGGAGCTAGAATCGTAGATGTAGAAAGCTTTGAGGTCTAGCTCTACCATGTGGTACAGCGAGAATGCATCGATCTAGCTGTGTTCCATACACATCAACAAAACCAATTACTCCAAGAAGAGACCTACTTCACATGACAAGAACCAAGGAGCTATAATTGCATTTAAGGTCTAGCTCTACCATGTGGTAGAGTTGTATTCTACCTAGACCACATCGTAGAGCTAGAATGCTTTGAGGTCCAGCTCTACCATGTGGTGGAGCTAGAATTGAATTTGAGGTCTAGCTCTACCATGTAGTAGAGATGTATTCTATCTAGACTACATCATAGAGCTAGAATGCTTTGAGGTCCAGCTCTACCATGTGGAGGAGCTAGAATGCATTCTTCTAGCTCTACCATGTGGTAGATCTAGACTTCACTAAATGTAACCTGCTAAGGTTGAATGTAACTATGGTAGAGCTAGACCTCAAAGCTTTCTACCTGTACAATTCTAGCTCCACCACATGGTAGAGCTAGATCTCAAATGCAATTCTAGCTCCACCACATGATGGTAGAGCTAGGCCTCAAAGCATTCTATCTTAATTACTCCATCTTGGAGCTCTCAATTATACATTTATTAGTCTTTCTCTACCACATGGTAGAGCTAGATAAATGGTAGAGCTAGATAAATGCATTCTAGCTGGACTTCAAAGTATTCTAGTGCTGGTTTTTCAATGGATATTATCTCTACCAGCAGGTGGCAGAGCAAGATTAATAAATGTATTGACCAGAATGCTTTGAAATCTAGCTCTACCATGTGGTGGAGCTAGAATGCATTCTTCTAGCTCTACCATCATGTGGTAGAGCTAGACTTCAATGAATGTAACTGGTGGGTGAGGTTGAATGTAACTGTGGTAGAGCTATATTCTACCTAAACCACATTGTAGAGATAGAATGCTTTGAGGTCTAGCTCTACCATGTGGTGGAGCTAGAATTGTATTTGAGGTCTAGCTCTACCATGTGGTGGAGCTAGAGTCATAGAGGTAGAAAGCTTTGAGGTCTAGCTCTACCATGTGGTAGAGCAAGAATGCATCATCTAGCTGTGTTCCATACACATCAACAAAACCAATTACTCCAAGAAGAGACCTACTTCACATGACAATAACCAAGGAGCTAGAATTGCATTTGATCTAGCTCTACCACGTGGTAGAGCTGTATTCTACCTAGACCACATCGTAGGGCTAGAATGCTTTGAGGTCCAGCTCTACCATGTGGTGGAGCTAGAATTGCATTTGAGGTCTAGCTCTACCATGTAGTAGAGCTAGACTTCAACGAATGTAACCGGCTGAGGTTGAATGTAACTGTGGAAGAGCTATATTCTACACCTAAATCACATTGTAGAGATAGAATGCTTTGAGGTCTAGCTCTACAATGTGGTCGAGTTAGAATTGCATTTGAGGTCTAGCTCTACCATGTGGTGGAGCTAGAATCATAGAGGTAGAAAGCTTTTAGGTCTAGCTCTACCATGTGGTAGAGCAAGAATGCATCTATCTAGCTGTGTTCCATTCACATCAACAAAACCAATTACTCCAAGAAGAGACCTACTTCACACAACAAGAACCAAGGAGCTAGAATTGCATTTGATCTAGCTCTACCACGTGGTAGAAATGTATTCTACCTAGACCACATCATAGAGCTAGAATGCTTTGAGGTCAAGCTCCACCATGTGGTGGAGCTAGAATGCATTCTTCTAGCTCTACCATGTGGTAGAGCTAGACTTCAATGAATGTAACCGGCTGAGGTTGAATGTAACTGTGGTAGAGCTGTATTCTACCTAAACCACATTGTAGGCATAGAATGCTTTGAGGTCTAGCTCTACCATGTGGTGGAGCTAGAATTGCATTTGAGGTCTAGCTCTACCATGTGGTGGAGCTAGAATTGCATTTGAGGTCTAAAGCTTTAAGGTCTAGCTCTACCATGTGGTAGGGCAAGAATGCATCGATCTAGTTGTGTTCCATACACATCAACAAAACCAATTACTCCAAGAAGAGACCTACTTCACATGACAAGAACCAAGGAGCTAGAATTGCATTTGATCTAGCTCTACCACGTGGTAGAGCTGTATTCTACCTAGACCACATCGTAGAGCTAGAATGCTTTGAGGTCCAGCTCCACCATGTGTGGTGGAGCTAGAATTGCATTCTTCTAGCTCTACCATGTGGTAGAGCTAGAATTCAATGAATGTAACCGGTTGAGGTTGAATGTGACATTGGTAGAGCTGTATTCTACCTAAACCACATTGTAGAGATAGAATGCTTTGAGGTCTAGCTCTACCATTTGGTGGAGCTAGAATTGCATTTGAGGTCTAGCTCTACCATGTGGTGGAGCTAGAATGGTAGAGGTAGAAAGCTTTGAGGTCTAGCTCTACCATGTGGTAGAGCAAGAATGCATCGATCTAGCTGTGTTCCATACACATCAACAAAACCAATTACTCCAAGAAGAGACCTACTTCACAAGACAAGAACCAAGGAGCTAGAATTGCATTTGATCTAGCTCTACCATGTGGTAGAGCTGCATTCTACCTAGACCACATGGTAGAACTGAATGCTTTGAGGTCCAGCTCTACCATGTGGTGGAGCTAGAATTGCATTTGAGGTCTAGCTCTACCATGTGGTAGAGCTGTATTCCATCTAGACTACATCATAGAGCTAGAATGCTTTGAGGTCCAGCTCTACCATGTGGTGGAGCTAGAATGCATTCTTCTAGCTCTACCATGTGGTAGAGCTAGACTTCAATGAATGTAACCGGCTGAGGTTGAATGTAGCTGTGGTAGACCTAGACCTCAAAGCTTTCTACCTCTATGATTCTAGCTCCACCACATGGTAGAGCTAGACCTCAAATGCAATTCTAGCTCCACAACATGGTAAAGGTAGACCTCAAAGCATTCTATCTCAATTACTCCATCTTGGAGCTCTCAATACATTTATTAGTCTTGCTCTACCACATGGTAGAGCTAGATAAATGCATTCTAGCTGGACTTCAAAGTATTCTAGTGCTGGTTTTTCAATGGATATTATCTCTACTAGGTGGCAGAGCAAGATTAATAAATGTATTGACCATAATGCATCGAAATCTAGCTCTACCATGTGGTGGAGCTAGAATGCATTCTTCTAGCTCTACCATGTGATAGAGCTAGACTTCAACGAATGTAACCGGCTGAGGTTCAATGTAACTATGGTAGATTTGTATTCTACCTAAACCACATTGTAGAGATAGAATGCTTTGAGGTCTAGCTCTACCATGTGGTGGAGCTAGAATTGCATGTAACCGGCAGAGGTTGAATGTAACTGTGGTAGAGCTGTATTCTACCTAAACCACATTGTAGAGATAGAATGCTTTGAGGTCTAGCTCTACCATGTGGTGGAGCTAGAGTCGTAGAGCTAGAGTCGTAGAGCTAGAGTCGTAGAGGTAGAAAGCTTTGAGGTCTAGCTTTACCATGTGGTGGTAGAGCAAGAATGCATCGATCTAGCTATGTTCTATACACATCAACAAAATCAATTACTCCAAGAAGATACCTACTTCACATGACAATAACCAAGATTTGATCTAGCTCTACCACGTGGTAGAGCTGTATTCTACCTAGACCACATCGTAGAGCTAGAATGCTTTGAGGTCCAGCTCTACCATGTGGTGGAGCTAGAATTGCATTCTTCTAGCTCTACCATGTGGTAGAGCTAGACTTCAACGAATGTAACCGACTGAGGTTGAGAATGTAACTGTGGTAGAGCTGTATTCTACCAAAACCACATTGTAGAGATAGAATGCTTTGAGGTCTAGCTCTACCATGTGGTGGAGCTAGAATTGCATTTGAGGTCTAGCTCTACCATGTTGTGGAGCTAGAGTCGTAGAGGTAGAAAGCTTTGAGGAATATCTCTACCATGTGGTAGAGCAAGAATGCATCGATCTAGCTGTGTTCCATACACATCAACAAAACCAATTACTCCAAGAAGAGACCTACTTCACATGACAAGATCCAAGGAGCTAGAATTGCATTTGATCTAGCTCTACCACCACGAGATAGAGCTGTATTCTACCTAGGCCACATTGTAGAGCTAGAATGCTTTGAGGTCTAGCTCTACCATGTGGTGGATCTAGAATTGCATTTGAGGTCTAGCTCTACCATGTGGTAGAGCTAGAATGCATTGATCTAGCTGTGTACCATGCAAATAAACAAAACCAATTACTCTAAGAAGAGACCATGATGAGAACCAAGGAGCTAGAATTACATTTGATCTAGCTCTACCATGCGGTAGAGCTGTATTCAACCTAGACCAAATTTTAGAGCAAGAATGCTTTAAGGTCTAGCTCTACCATGTGGTGGAGCTAGAATTAATTTGAGGTCTAGCTCTATCATGTGGTGAAGCTAGAATGCATCGATCTAGTTGTGTACCATGCGGATCAACAAAATCAATTACTCCAAGAAGAGATCTACTTCACATGACAAGAACCAAGAAGCTAGAATTGCATTTGATCTAGCTCTACCACGTGGTAGAGTTGTATCCCCAACCTAGACCACATTGTAGAGCTAGACTGCTTTGAGGTCTAGCTCTACCATGTGGTGGAGCTAGAATTGCATTTGAGGTCTAGCTCTACCATCATGTGGTAGAGCTATGCATTGATCTAGCTGTGTACCATGCAAATCAACAAAACCAATTACTCCAAGAAGAGACCATGAGGAGAACCAAGGAGATAAACAACTGTGTTGAATGGCGTTGGGACCCAACTTTGACATGCTGGGAGAAGTGATTGCGATGCCCAAATTCATGCACAGAGTGATGTGGACATAGAGAAACTTCCCTAGCACAAGTCGGTGTGGTCCGTTCTCTCCGGGTTCTCGAAAAAGATGCACGAGCGAGCCAAATGGCGAAAATTTCCAACCGTGGCCCAAAATGTGCCGAAGAGGCATGAAATTCAAATCATGCATGGAAAAATGTATGGCAACCAACCCGGATCTTGCTTGTTGTGTTCAGATGCGATTCGGACTCATTTCGGATCCGAAACTCTGTTATGGCAATTTTGCACTATCTTCGTCTCGGGACCCAACTTTGCATGCTGGGAGAAGTGATTGCGATGCACAAATCCATGCACAGAGTGATGTGGACATAGAGCAACTTCCCTAGCACAAGTCGGTGTGGTCCGTTCTCTGGTGGGGTCCCGGATCCTCAACTTCTAATAACTGTTCAAATCCGGGTTCTCAACCGTGGCCCAAACGGCACCGAAGAGGCATGAAATTCGAATCATGCATGGAAAAATGTGTGGAAACCAACCCCGATCTTTCTTGTTGTGTTCAGATGCGATTCCAACTCATTTCGGATCCGAAACTCTGTTATGGTGATTTTGTACTATCTTCGTCGGGACCCAACTTTGACGCGCTGGGAGAAGGGATTGCGATGCACAAATCCATGCACGGAGTGATGTGGACATAGAGAAACTTTCCTAGCACACGTCCGTGTGGTCCGTTGTCTGATGGGGTCCCGGATCCTCAACTTCTAACTGTTCGAATCTAGGTTCTTGAAAAAGATGAACGAGCGTGCCAAATGGCGGAAATTTCCAATCATGGCCCAAACGGCACCGACGAAGAGGCATGAAATTTGAATCATGCATGGAAAAATGTGTGGCAAGAAACCCGGATCTAGCTGTACAATGCAGATCAACAAAACCAATTACTCTAAGAAGAGACCTACTTCACATGACGAGAACCAAGGAGCTACAATTGCATCCGATCTAGCTCTACCATGTGGTGGAGCTAGAATGCATCGATCTAACTATGTACCATGCAGATCAACAAAATCAATTACTCCAAGATGAGATCTACTTCACATGACAAGAACAGAGAAGCTACAATTGCATTTGATCTAGCTCTACCACGTGGTAGAGCTGTATCTAACCTAGACCACATCGTAGAGCTAGACTGCTTTGAGGTGTAGCTCTACCATGTGGTGGAGCTAGAATTGTATTTGAGGTCTAGCTCTACCATGTGGTAGAGCTAGAATGCATTGATCTAGCTGTGTACCATACAAATCAACAAAACCAATTACTCCAAGAAGAGACCATTGACGAGAACCAAGGAGATAAACAAGTGTGTTGAATGGCGCTGGGACCCAACTTTGACACGCTCGGAGAAGTGATTGCAATGCCCAAATTCGTGCACGGAGTGATGTGGACATAGAGAATCTTCCCTAGCACAAGTCTGTGTGGTCCGTTCTTTGATGGGGTCCCGGATCCTCAACTTCTAACTGTCCGAATCCGAGTTCTCGAAAAAGATGCACGAGCATGCCAAATGGCAAAAATTTCCAACCGCGGCCCAAACGGCGCCGAAGAGACATGAAAATCGAATCATGAATGGACAAATGTCTGGCAACCAACCCAGATCTTTCTTGTTGTGTTCAGATGCGATTCGGACTCATTTCGGATCCGAAACTCTATTATGGCGATTTTGCACTATCTTCACCGGGACCCAACTTGGACGTGCTGGGAGAAGTAATTGCGATCTCGAAATGCATGCACGGAGTGAGTGGACATAGAGAAACTTCCCTAGTACAAGTCCGTGTGGTCCGTTCTCTAACGGATCCTCAACTTCTAATTGTCCGAAACCGGGTTCTCGAAAAAGATGCACGAGCGTGCCAAATGGCAGAAATTTCAAACAGGGACCCAAACGATGCCGAAGAGGCACGCAAATCGAATCATACATGGACAAATGTGTGGCAAGTAACCCGGATCTTTCTTGTTGTGTTCAGATACGATTGAGACTCTTTTCGGATCCGAAACTCTGTTATGGCGATTTTGCACTATCTTTGCCAGGACACCCAGTTTTGATGCGCCGGGAGAAGTGATTGCGATCTCCAAATGCATGCACGAAGTGATGTGGACATAGAGCAACTTCCCTAGCAGAAGTCCGTGTGGTCTGTTCTCTGATGAGGTCCCGAATCCTCAACTTCTAACTCTCCGAATCCGGGTTCTCGAAAAAGATGCACGAGCGTGCCAAATGGCGGAAATTTTCAACCGTGGCCCAAACCGCGCTAAAGAGGCATGAAAATGGAATCATGCATGGACAAATGTGTGGCAAGAAACCCGGATCTTTCTTGTTGTGTTCAGATGCGATTCGGACTCATTTCGGATCCGATACTCTGTTATGGGGGCGATTTTGCACTATCTTTCTTGGGACCTAACTTTGACGCACTGGGAGAACTGATTGCGATGCCCAAATCCATGCACGGAGTGATGTGGACATAGAGCAACTTCCCTAGCACACGTCCGTGTGGTCCGTTCTCTCATGGGGTCCCAGATCCTCAACTTCTAAAACTGTCCGAATCCGAGCTCTCGAAAAAGATGCACGAGCGATCCAAATGGCGGAAATTTCCAACCGTGGCCCAAAAGGTGCCGAAGAGGCATGAAATTCAAATCATGCATGGACAAATGTGTGGCAACCAACCCGGATCTTTCTTGTGTTCAGATGCGATTCGGACTCATTTTGGATCTGAAACTCTGTTATGGCGATTTTGCACTATCTTTGCCGGGACCCAACTTTGACGCGCTGGGAGAACTGATTGCGATGCCCAAATCCATGCACGGAGTGATGTGGACATAGAGCAACTTCTCTAGCACAAGTCCGTGTGGTCCGTTCATCCTTAACTTCTAACTGTCTAAATCCCGGTTCTCGAAAAAGATGCACGAGCGTGCCAAATGGCGGAAATTTCCAACCGTGGCCCAAACGGCACCGAAGAGGCATGAAATTCGAATCATGCATGGAAAAATGTGTGGCAACTAACTCGGATCTTTCTTATTGTGTTCAGATGCGATTCGGACTCATTTCGGATCCGAAACTCTGCTATGGCAATTTTGCACTATCTTGGCTCCGGGACCCAACTTTGACGCGCTGAGAGAACTGATTGCGATGCAAAAATCCATGCATGGAGTGATGTGGACATAGAGCAACTTCCCTAATATAAGTTCGTGTGGTCCGTTCTCTTATGGGGTCCCAGATCCTCAACTTCTAACTATCCGAATCCGGGTTCTCGGCGAAAAAGATGCACGAGCATGGTAAATGGCAAAAATTTCCAACAGTGGCCCAAACGGCACCGAAGAGGCATGAAATTCGAGTCATGCATGGACAAATCAGTGGCAAACAACCCGGATCTTTCTTGTTGTGTTCAGATGCGATTCGGACTCATTTCAGATCCGAAACTCTGTTATGGCGATTTTGCACTATCTTTGTCGGGACCCAACTTTGACATGCTGGGAGAAGTGATTGCGATCTCCAAATGCATGCACGGAGTGATGTGGACATAGAGCAACTTCCCTAGCACAAGTCTGTGTGGTCTGTTCTCTGATAGAGCTAGAATGCATTGATCTAGCTATGTACCATGCAAATCAACAAAACCAATTACTCCAAGAAGAGACCATGACGAGAACCAAGGAGATAAACAAGTGTGTTAAATGGCGTTGGGACCCAACTTTGACACGCTCGATTGCAATGCCCACATCCATGCACAGAGTGATGTGGACATAGAGCAACTTCCCTAGCACAAGTCCGTGTGGTCCTTTCTCTGATGGGGTCCCGGATCCTCAACTTCTAACTGTCTGAATCCGGGTGCTCGAAAAAGATGCACGAGCGTGTGCCGAATGGCGAAAATTTCCAACCGTGGGGTCCCGGATCCTCAACTTCTAACTGTCTGAATCCGGGTGCTCGAAAAAGATGCACGAGCGTGTGCCGAATGGCGGAAATTTCCAACCGTGGCCCAAATGGTGCCGAAGAGGCATGAAAATTGAATCTTGAATGGAGAAATGTCTGCCAACCAACCCGGATCTTTCTTGTTGTGATCAGATGCGATTCAGACTCATTTCGGATCCGAAACTCTGTTATGGCGATTTTGCATTATCTTCGTCGGGACCCAACTTTGACGCGCTGGGAGAAGTGATTGCGATCTCCAAATGCATGCACGGAGTGATGTGTACATAGAGCAACTTCCCTAGTCCACAAGTCCGTGTGGTCCGTTCTCTGATGGGGTCCCGGATCCTCAACCTCTAACTGTCTGAATCCGGGTTCTCGAAAAAGATGCACGAGCATGCCAAATGGCAGAAATTTCCAACAGGGACCCAAACGGCGCCGAAGAGACATGAAAATCGAATCATGCATGGACAAATGTGTGGCAAGCAACTCGGATCTTTCTTGTTGTGTTCAGATGCGATTCAGACTCTTTTCGGATCCGAAACTCTGTTATGACGATTTTGCACTATCTTTGCCAGGACCCAACTTTGATGCGCTAGGAGAAGTGATTGCGATCTCCAAATGCATGCATGGAGTGATGTGGACATAGAGCAACTTCCCTAGCACAAGTTCGTGTGGTCCGTTCTCTGATGAGGTCCCGGATCCTCAACTTCTAACTATCCGAATCCGGGTTCTCGAGAAAAAGATACACGAGCGTGCCAAATGGCGGAAATTTCCAACCGTGGCCCAAACGGCGCTAAAGAGGCATGAAAATGGAATCATGCATGGACAAATGTGTGGCAAACAACCTGGATCTTTCTTGTTATGTTCAGATGCGATTCAGGCTCATTTCGGATCCGAAACTCTGTTATGGCAATTTTGCACTATCTTCGCCGCCCAGGACCCAACTTTGACGCGCTGGGAGAAGTGATTTTGCGATGCACAAATCCATGCACGGAGTGATGTGGACATAGAGCAAATTCCCTAGCAGCACAAGTTCGTGTGGTCCGTTCTCTGATGGGGTCCCGGATCCTCAACTTCTAACTGTTAGAATCTAGGTTCTCGAAAAAGATGAACGACCGTGCCAAATGGCGAAAATTTCCAACCGTGGCGCCCAAACGGCACCGAAGAGATATGAAATTCGAATCATGCATGGACAAATGTGTGGAAAGCAACTCGGACCTTTCTTGTTGTGTTCAGATGCGATTCGGACCCATTTCGGATCCGAAACTCTGTTATGGTGATTTTGCACTATCTTCGTCGGGACCCAACTTTGACGCGCTAGGAGAAGTTATTGCGATGCACAAATACATGCACGGAGTGATGTGGACATAGAGCAACTTCCCTAGCACAAGTCCGTGTGGTCCGTTCTCTGATGGGGTCCCGAATCCTCAACTTCTAAATGTTCGAATCCGGGTTCTCAAAAAAAATAAACGAGCGTGCCAAATGGCAAAAATTTCCAACCATGGCAGCACAAACGGCACCGAAGAGGCATGAAATTCGAATCATGCATGGAAAAATGTGTGGCAAGAAACCCGGATCTAGCTCTGTACCATGCAGATCAACAAAACCAATTACTCTAAGAAGAGACCTACTTCACATGACGAGAACCAAGGAGCTACAATTGCATCCGATCTAGCTCTACCATCAAATGGTGGAGCTAGAATGCATCGATCTGCTGTGTGCCATGCAGATCAAGAAAATCAATTACTCCAAGATGAGATCTACTTCACATGACAAGAACCGAGAAGCTAGAATTGCATTTGATCTAGCTCTACCACGTGGTAGAGCTTTATCCAACCTAGACCATATCGTAGAGCTAGACTGCTTTGAGGTCTAGCTCTACCATGTGGTGGAGCTAGAATTGCATTTGAGGTCTAGCTCTACCATGTAGTAGAGCTAGAATGCATTGATCTAGCTGTGTACCATACAAATCAACAAAACCAATTACTCCAAGAAGAGACCATGACGAGAACCAAGGAGATAAACAAGTGTGTTGAATGGCACTGGGACCCAACTTTGACACGCTCGAAGAAGTGATTGCAATGCCCAAATCCGTGCATGGAATGATGTGGACATAGAGCAACTTCCCTAGCACAAGTCCGTGTGGTCCGTTCTCTGATGGGGTCCCGGATCCTCAACTTCTAACTGTCCGAATCCGGGTGATCGAAAAAGATGCACGAGCATGCCAAATGGCGGAAATTTCCAACCGTGGCCCAAACGGCGCGAAAGAGGCATGAAAATCGAATCTTGAATGGACAAATGTGTGGCAAGCAACCCGGATCTTTCTTGTTGTGATCAGATGCGATTCGGACTCATTTCGGATCCGAAACTCTGTTATGGCAATTTTGCACTATCTTCGCGGGACCCAACTTTGACACGCTGGGAGAAGTGATTGCGATCTCCAAATGCATGCAAAGAGTGATGTGGACATAGAGAAACTTCCCTAGAGCACAATTCCGTGTGGTCCGTTCTCTGATGGGGTCCCGGATCCTTAACCTCTAACTGTCCGAATCCGGGTTCTTGAAAAAGATGCACGAGCTTGCCAAATGGCATAAATTTTCAACAGGGGCACAAACGGCACCGAAGAGACATGAAAATCGAATCATGCATGGACAAATGTGTGGCAAGCAACCCGGATCTTTCTTGTTGTGTTCAGATGTGATTCGGACTCTTTTCGAATCCGAAACTCTATTATGGTGATTTTGCACTATCTTTGCCAGGACCCATCTTTGACGCGCTGGGAGAAGTGATTGCGATCTCCAAATGCATGCACAGAGTGATGTGGACATAGAGCAACTTTCCTAGCACAAGTCTATGTGGTCCGTTCTCTGATGGGGTCCCGGATCCTCAACTTCTATTTGTCCGAGTCCGGGTGCTTGAAAAAGATGCACGAGCGTGCCGAATGGCGGAAATTTCCAACCGTGGTCCAAACGGCACCGAAGAGGCATGAAAATCAAATCTTGAATGGACAAATGTCTGTCAACCAACCCGGATCTTTCTTGTTGTGATCAGATGCGATTTGGACTCATTTCAGATCCGAAACTCTGTTATGGCGATTTTGCACTATCTTCGTCGGGACCCAACTTTGACGCGCTGGGAGAAGTGATTGCGATCTCCAAATGCATGCACGGAGTGATGTGGACATAGAGCAACTTCCCTAGCGCACAAGTTTGTGTTGTCCGTTCTCTGATGGGGTCCCGGATCCTCAACCTCTAAAACTGTCCGAATCCGAGTTCTCGAAAAAGATGCACGAGCGTGCCAAATGGCAGAAATTTCCAACAGGGGCCCAAAGGGCATCGAAGAGACATGAAAATCGAATCATGCATGGACAAATGTGTGGCAAGTAACCCGGATCTTTCTTGTTGTGTTCAGATGCGATTCGGACTCTTTTCGGATCCGAAACTCTGTTATGGCGATTTTGCACTATCTTTGCCAGGACCCAACTTTAACACACCGGAAAAAGTGATTGCGATCTCCAAATGCATGCACGGAGTGATGTGGACATAGAGCAACTTCCCTAGCACAAGTCTGTGTGGTCCGTTCTCTGATGAGGTCCCGGATCCTCAACTTCTAATAACTGTCCAAATCCGGGTTCTCGAAAAAGATGCACGAGCGTGCCAAAATGGCAAAAACTTCCAACCGTGGCCCAAACGGCGCTAAAGAGGCATGAAAATGGAATCATGCATGGACAAATGTGTGCCAAGCAACCCGGATCTTTTTTGTTATGTTCAGATGCGATTCCGACTCATTTCGGATCCGAAACTCTGTTATGGTGATTTTGCACTATCTTCGCCGGCACCCAACTTTGACGCGCTGGGAGAAGTGATTGCGATGCACAAATCCATGCACGGAGTGATGTGGACATAGAGCAACTTCCCTAGCAGCACAAGTTTGTGTGGTCCATTCTCTGATGGGGTCCCGGATCCTTAACTTCTAACTGTTAGAATCTAGGTTCTCGAAAAAGATGAACGAGCGTGCCGAATGGCAGAAATTTCCAACCGTGGCCCAAACGGCGCCGAAGAGATATGAAATTCGAATCATGCATGGAAAAATGTGTGGCAAGCAACCCGGATCTTTCTTGTTGTGTTCAGATGCGATTCGAACTCATTTCAGATCCGAAACTCTGTTATGGTGATTTTGCACTATCTTCGTCGGGACCCAACTTTGACGCGCTCGGAGAAGTTATTACGATGTACTAATCCATGCACGGAGTGATGTAGACATAGAGCAACTTCCCTAGCACAAGTCCGTGTGGTCCGTTCTCTGATGGGGAACCGGATCCTCAACTTCTAACTGTTCGAATCCGAGTTCTCGAAAAAGATGAACAAGCGTGCTAAATGGCAGAAATTTCCAACCGTGGCGGCCCAAACGGCACCGAAGAGACATGAAATTCGAATCATGCATGGAAAAATGTGTGGCAAGACACCCAGATCTAGCTGTGTACCATGCAGATCAACAAAACCAATTACTCTAAGAAGAGACCTACTTCACATGACGAGAACCAAGGAGCTACAATTGCATCCGATCTAGCTCTACCATCATGTGGTGGAGCTAGAATGCATCGATCTAGCTGTGTGCCATGCAGATCAACAAAATCAATTATTCCAAGATGAGATCTACTTCACATGACAAGAACCGAGAAGCTAGAATTGCATTTGATCTAGCTCTATCCAACCTAGACCATATCGTAGAGCTAGACTGCTTTGAGGTATAGCTGTACCACGTGGTGGAGCTAGAATTACATTTGAGGTCTAGCTCTACCATGTGGTAGAGCAAGAATGAATTGATCTAGCTGTGTACCATGCAAATCAACAAAACCAATTACTCCAAGAAGAGACCATGACGAGAACCAAGGAGATAAACAAGTGTGTTGAATGGTGCTGGGACCCAACTTTGACGCGCTGGGAGAAGTGATTACGATGCTCAAATCTGTGCACGGAGTGATGTGGACATAGAGCAACTTCCCTAGCACAAGTCCGTGTGGTCTGTTCTCTGATGGTGTCCCGGATCCTCAACTTCTAACTGTTCGAATCCGGGTTCTCGCGAAAAAGATGCACGAGCGTGCCAAATGGCGGAAATTTCCAACCGTGGCCCAAAGGGCACCAAAGAGGCATGAAGATCGAATCATGAATGGACAAATGTGTTGCAACCAACCCCGATCTTTCTTGTTGTGATCAGATGCGATTTGGACTCATTTCCGATCCGAAACTCTGTTATGGCGATTTTGCATTATCTTCGCCGGGACCCAACTTTGACGCACTGGGAGAAGTGATTGCGATCTCCAAATGCATGCACGGAGTAATGTGGACATAGAGCAACTTCCCTAGCACAAGTCCGTGTGGTCCGTTCTCTCATGGGTTCCCAGATCCTCAACTTCTAAAACTGTCCGAATCTGAGTTCTCGAAAAAGATGCACGAGCGATCCAAATGGCGGAAATTTCCAACCGGTGGCCCAAAAGGTGTCGAAGAGGCATGAAAATCGAATCATGCATGGACAAATGTGTGGCAACTAACCCGGATCTTTCTTGTTGTGTTCAGATGCGATTCGGACTCTTTTCGGATCCGAAACTTTGTTATGGCGATTTTGCACTATCTTTGCCGGGACCCAACTTTGACACGCTGTGGGAGAACTGATTGCGATGCCCAAATCCATGCACGGAGTGATGTGGACATAGAGCAACTTCTCTAGCACAAGTCCGTGTGGTCCGTTCTCTCATGAGGTCCCGGATCCTCAACTTCTAACTGTCCGAATCCGGGTTCTCGAAAAAGATGCACGAGCATGCCAAATGGCAGAAATTTCCAACCGTGGTCCAAACGGGGCTAAAGAGGCATGAAAGTGGAATCATGCATGAACAAATGTGTGGCAAGCAACCCGGATCTTTCTTGTTATGTTCAGATGCGATTTGGACTTATTTCGGATCCGAAACTCTGTTATGGCGCTTTTACACTATCTTCGCCGGGACCCACCTTTGACGCGCTGGGAGAAGTGATTGTGATGCACAAATCCATGCACGGAGTGATGTGGACATAGAGCAACTTCCCTAGCACAAGTTCGTGTTCCGTTCTCTGATGGATTCTCGGATCCTCAACTTCTAACTATTAGAATCTAGGTTCTTGAAAAAGATGAACGAGCCTGCCAAATGGCGAAAATTTCCCACCGTGGCCCAAACGGCGCCGAAGAGATATGAAATTCGAATCATGCATGAACAAATGTGTGGCAAGCAACCCAGATCTTTCTTGTTGTGTTCAGATGCGATTCGGACTCATTTCGGATCCGAAACTCTTTTATGGCGATTTTGCACTATGTTCGTCGCCGGGACCCAACTTTGACGCGCTGGGAGAAGTTTTTGCGATGCACAAATACATGCACGGAGTGATGTGGACATAGAGAAACTTCCCTAGCACAAGTCCGTGTGGTCCGTTCTCTGATGGGGTCCCGGATCCTCAACTTCTAACTGTTCGAATCCGGGTTCTCAAAAAAAGATGAACGAGCGTGCCAAATGGCGGAAATTTCCAACCGTGGGTGGCCCAAACGGCACCAAAGAGGCATGAAATTCGAATCATGCAAGGAAAAATGTGTGGCAAGAAACCCGGATCTAGCTATGTACCATGCAAATCAACAAAACCAATTACTCTAAGAAGAGACCTACTTCACATGACGAGAACCAAGGAGCTACAATTACATCCGATCTAGCTCTACCATGTGGTGGAGCTAGAATGCATCGATCTAGCTGTGTGCCATGCAGATCAAGAAAATCAATTACTCCAAGATGAGATCTACTTCACATGACAAGAACCAAGAAGCTAGAATTGCATTTGATCTAGCTCTACCACGTGGTAGAGCTGTATCCAACCTATACCATATCGTAGAGCTAGACTACTTTGAGGTCTAGCTCTACCATGTGGTGGAGCTAGAATTGCATTTCAGGTCTAGCTCTACCATGTGGTAGAGCTAGAATGCATTGATCTAGCTGTGTACCATATGCAAATCAACAAAACCAATTACTCCAAGAAGAGACCATGACAAGAACTAAGGAGATAAACAAGTGTGTTGAATGGCGTTGGGACCCAACTTTGACGCGCTAGGAGAAGTGATTACGATGCCCAAATGTGTGCACGGAGTGATGTGGACATAGAGCAACTTCCCTAGCACAAGTCCATGTGGTCCGTTCTCTGATGGGGTCCCGGATCCTCAACTTCTAACTGTCTGAATCCGGGTTCTCGAAAAAGATGCACGAGCGTGCCAAATGGCAGAAATTTCCAACCGTGGCCCAAACGGCACCGAAGAGGCATGAAAATCGAATCATGAATGGACAAATGTGTGGCAAACCCCAATCTTTCTTGTTGTGATCAGATGCGATTCGGACTCATTTCGGATCCGAAACTTTGTTATGGCAATTTTGCACTATCTTCGCCGGGACCCAACTTTGATGCACTCGGAGAAGTGATTGCGATCTTCAAATGCATGCACGGAGTGATGTGGACATAGAGCAACTTCCCTAGCACAAGTCCGTGTGGTCCATTCTCTGATGGGGTCTCGGATCCTCAACTTCTAACTATCGGAATCCGGGTTCTCGAAAAAGATGCACGAGCGTGCCAAATGGTAAAAATTTCCAACCATGGCCCAAACGACGCCGAAGAGGCATGAAAATCGAATCATGAATGGACAAATGTGTGGCAACCAACCCGGATCTTTCTTGTTGTATTTAGATGCGATTCGCACTCATTTCGGATCCGAAACTCTGTTATGGCGATTTCACAATATCTTGGCCGGGACCCAACTTTGATGCGCTGGGAGAACTGATTGCGATGCCCAAGTCCATGCACGGAGTGATGTGGACATAGAGCAACTTCCCTAGCACAAGTCCGTGTGGTCCGTTCTCTGATGGGGTCCCGGATCCTCAACTTCTAATTGTCCGAATCCGGGTTCTCCGAACGAAAAAGATGCACGAGCGTGCTAAATGGCAAAAATTTCCAACACGGGCCCAAACGGCGCCAAAGAGGCATGAAAATCGAATCATGCATGGACAAATGTGTGGCAAGCAACCCGGATCTTTCTTGTTATGTTCAGATGCGATTCGGACTCATTTCGGATCCGAAACTTTGTTATGGCAATTTTGCACTATCTTGGTGGGGACCAAACTTTGATGCGCTGGGAGAACTAATTGCGATCCCCAAATCCATGCACGGAGTGATGTGGACATAGAGTAACTTCCCTAGCACAAGTCTGTGTGGTCTGTTCTCTGATGGGGTCCCGGATCCTCAACTTCTAACAGTCCAAATCCGGGTTCTCGAAAAAGATGCACGAGGATGCCAAATGGTGGAAATTTCCAACAGGGGCCCAAACGACGCCAAAGAGGCATGAAAATCAAATCATGCATGGACAAATGTGTGGCAACCAACCCGGATCTTTCTTGTGCTGTTCAGATGCGATTCGGACTCATTTCGGATCCGAAACTCTGTTATGGCGATTTTGCACTATCTTCGCCGGGACCCAACTTTGACGCACTGGTGGGGGAGAACTGATTGCGATGCGCAAATCCATGCACGGAGTGATGTGGACATAGAGCAACTTCTCTAGCACAAGTCCGTGTGGTCTGTTCTCCGATGAGGTCCCGGATCCTCAACTTCTAACTATCCAAATCCGGGTTCTCGAAAAAGATGCACGAGCATGCCAAATGGCAAAAATTTCCAACCATGGCCCAAACGGCGCTAAAGAGGCATGAAAGTGGAATCATGCATGGACAAATGTGTGGCAAGCAACCCGGATCTTTCTTGTTATGTTCAGATGCGATTCGGACTCATTTCAGATCCGAAACTCTGTTATGGCGATTTTGCACTATCTTTGCCGGGACCCACCTTTGACGCGCTGGGAGAAGTGATTGCGATGCACAAATCCATGCACGGAGTGATGTGGACATAGAGAAACTTCCCTAGCACAAGTTCGTGTTCCGTTCTCTTATGGGGTCCCGGATCCTCAACTTCTAACTGTTAGAATCTAGGTTCTTAAAAAAGATGAACGAGCGTGCCAAATGGCAAAAATTTCCAACCGTGGCCCAAACGGCACCGAAGAGATATGAAATTCGAATCATGCATGGACAAATGTGTGGCAAGCAACCCAGATCTTTCTTGTTGTGTTCAGATGCGATTCAGACTCATTTCGGATCCGAAATCCTGTTATGGCGATTTTGCACTATCTTCGTCGGGACCCAACTTTGATGCGTTGGGAGAAGTTATTGCGATGCACAAATATATGCACGGAATGATGTGGACATAGAGCAACTTCCCTAGCACAAGTCCGTGTGGTCCGTTCTCTGATGGGGTCCCGGATCCTCAACTTCTAACTGTTCGAATCCGGGTTCTCGAAAAAAGATGAACGAGCGTACCAAATGGCGGAAATTTCCAACCATGGCGGCCCAAACGGCACCGAAGAGGCATGAAATTCGAATCATGCATGAAAAAATGTGTGGCAAGAAACCCGGATCTAGCTATGTACCATGCAGATCAACAAAACCAATTACTCTAAGAAGAGACCTACTTCACATGATGACGAGAACCAAGGAGCTACAATTGCATCCGATCTAGCTCTACCATGTGGTGGAGCTAGAATGCATTGATCTAGCTGTGTGCCATGCAGATCAAGAAAATCAATTACTCCAAGATGAGATCTACTTCACATGACAAGAACCGAGAAGCTAGAATTGCATTTGATCTAGCTCTACCACATGGTAGAGCTGTATCCAACCTAGACCATATCGTAGAGCTAGAGTGCTTTGAGGTCTAGCTCTACCATCCATGTGGTGGAGCTAGAATTGCATTTGAGGTACCATGTGGTAGAGCTACAATGCATTGATCTAGATGTGTACCATGCAAATCAACAAAACCAATTACTCCAAGAAGAGACCATGACGAGAACTAAGGAGATAAACAAG
>NW_028229433.1:0-14893 GCF_041138505.1 Cibotium barometz | reverse complement strand
AATATGAGACAAAAAAAAGAGCTCTTTTTGCATGAGACCTCTCATTTGAATCTTTTTTGAGAACCCGGATTCGGACAGTTAGAAGTTGAGGATCCGGGACCCCATCAGAGAACGGACCACACGGACTTGTGCTAGGGAAGTTGCTCTATGTCCACATCACTCCGTGCATGGATTTGGGCATCGCAATCACTTCTCCCAGCGCGTCAAAGTTGGGTCCCAGCGCCATTCAACACACTTGTTTATCTCCTTGGTTCTCGTCATGGTCTCTTCTTGGAGTAATTAGTTTTGTTGATTTGCATGGTACACAGCTAGATCAATGCATTCTAGCTCTACCACATGGTAGAGCTAGACCTCAAATGCAATTCTAGCTCCACCACATGGTAGAGCTAGACCTCAAAGCAGTCTAGCTCTATGATGTGGTCTAGGTTGGATACAGCTCTACCACACGTGGTAGAGCTAGATCAAATAAAATTCTAGCTTCTTGGTTCTTGTCATGTGAACTAGATCTCATCTTGGAGTAATTGATTTTGTTGATCTGCATGGTACACAGCTAGATCGATGCATTCTAGCTCCACCACATGGTAGAGCTAGATCGCATGCAATTGTAGCTCCTTGGTTCTCGTCATGTGAAGTAGGTCTCTTCTTAGAGTAATTGGTTTTATTGATCTACATGGTACACAGCAATTTCCGGGTTGCTTGCCATACATTTTTCCATGCATGATTCGAATTTCATGCCTCTTCGGCGCCGTTTGGGCCACGGTTGGAAATTTCCGCCATTTGGCACGCTCGTTCATCTTTTTCGAGAGCTCGGATTCGAACAGTTATAGAAGTTGAGGATCCGGGACCCCATCAGAGAACGGACCATATGGACTTGTGCTAGGGAAGTTGCTCTATGTCCACATCACTTCGTGCATGGGTTTGGGCATCGCAATCACTTCTCCCAGTGCGTCAAAGTTGGATCCCGGCGAGATAGTGCAAAATCGCCATAACAGAGTTTCGGATCTGAAATGAGTCCGAATCGCATCTAAACACAACAACAAAGATCCGGGTTGCTTGCCACACATTTGTCCATGCATGATTCGATTTGCATGCCTCTTCGGCGCCGTTTGGGCTACGGTTGGAAATTTTCGCCATTTGGCACGCTCGTGCATCTTTTTCGCGAAACCCAGATTCGGACAGTTGGAAGTTGAGGATCTGGGACCCCATCAGAGAACGGACCACACGGACTTGTGCTAGGGAAGTTGCTCTATGTCCACATCACTCCGTGCATGGATTTGGGCATCACAATCAGTTCTCTCAGCGCGTTAAAGTTGGGTCCCGGGCGAAGATAGTACAAAATCGCCATAATAGAGTTTCAGGTCCGAAATGAGTCTGAATCGCATCTGAACACAACAAGAAAGATCCGGGTTGCTTGCCACACATTTGTCCATGCATGATTCGAATTTTGGCCACAGTTGGAAATTTCCACCATTTGGCACCCTCATGTATCTTTTTCGAGAACCCGGATTCGGACAGTTGGAAGTTGAGGATCCGGGACCCCATCAGAGAATGGACCACACGGACTTGTGCTAGGGAAGTTGCTCTATGTCCACATCACTCCGTGCATGCCAATCAGTTCTCCCAGCGCGTTAAAGTTGGGTCCCTGGCGAAGATAGTACAAAATCGCCATAACAGAGTTTCAGGTCCGAAATGAGTCTGAATCGCATCTGAACACAACAAGAAAGATCCGGGTTGCTTGTCACACATTTGTCCATGCATGATTCGAATTTGGGCCACGGTTGAAAATTTCCACCATTTGGCACCCTCGTGTATCTTTTTCGAGAACCCGGATTTGGAGAGTTAGAAGTTGAGGATCCAGGACCCCATCAGAGAACGGACCACACGGACATGTGCTAGGGAAGTTGCTCTATGTCCACATCACTCCGTGCATGGATTTTAGCATCGCAATCAGTTCTCCCAGCGCGTCAAAGTTGGGTCCCAGCCAAGATAGTGCAAAATCGCCATAACAGAGTTTCGGATCCGAAATGAGTCCAAATCGCATCTGAACACAACAAGAACGATCCAGGTTGCTTGCCACACATTTGTCCATGCATGATTCGATTTTCATGCCTCTTTGGCGCCGTTTGGGCCCCTGTTGGAAATTTCTGCCATTTGGCACGCTCGTGCATCTTTTTCGAGACAGTTAGAAGTTGAGGATCTGGGACCCCATCAGAAAACGGACCACACGGACTTGTGCTAGGGAAGTTGCTCTATGTCCACATCACTCCGTGCATGGATTTGGGCATCGCAATCAATTCTCCCAGTGCGTCAAAGTTGGGTCCTGGCCAAGATAGTGCGAAATTGCCATAACAGAGTTTCGGATCCGAAATGAGTCCAAATCGCATCTAAATACAACAAGAAAGATCCGGGTTGCTTGCCACACATTTGTCCATGCATGATTCGATTTTCATGCCTCTTCGTCACCATCTGGGCCCCTGTTGAAAATTTTTGCCATTTGGCACGCTCGTGCATCTTTTTCGAGAACCCAGCTTCAGACAGTTAGAAGTTGAGGATCCGGGACCCCATCAGAAACGGACTACACGGACTTGTGCTAGGGAAGTTGCTCTATGTCCACATCACTCCGTGCATGGATTTGGGCATCGCAATCACTTCTCCCAGCGCGTCAAAGTTGAGTCCCGACAAAGATAGTGCAAAATTGCCATAACAGAGTTTCGGATCCGAAATGAGTCTGAATCGCATCTGATCACAACAAGAAAGATCCGGGTTGGTTGCCACACATTTGTCCATTCATGATTCGATTTTCATGCCTCTTCGACACTGTTTGGGCCACGGTTGGAAATTTCTGCCATTTGGCACGCTCGTGCATCTTTTTTGAGAACCCGGATTCGGACAGTTAGAAGTTGAGGATCCGGGACCCTATTAGAGAACGGACCACACGGACTTGTGCTAGGGAAGTTGCTCTATGTCCACATCACTCTGTGCACGGATTTGGGCATCGCAATCACTTCTCCCAGCGTGTCAAAGTTGGGTCCCAGCACCATTCAACACACTTGTTTATCTCCTTGGTTCTCGTCATCGTCTCTTTTCTTGGAGTAATTGGTTTTTTTGATTTGCATGGTACACAGCTAGATCAATGCATTCTAGCTCTACCACATGGTAGAGCTAGACCTCAAAGCACTCTAGCTCTACGATGTGGTCTAGGTTGGATACAGCTCTAGCACGTGGTAGAGCTAGATCAAATAAAATTCTAGCTTCTCGGTTCTTGTCATGTGAAGTAGATCTCATCTTGGAGTAATTGATTTTGTTGATCTGCATGGTACACAGCTAGATCGATGCATTCTAGCTCCACCACATGGTAGAGCTAGATCGGATGCAATTGTAGCTCCTTGGTTCTCGTCATGTGAAGTAGGTCTCTTCTTAGAGTAATTGGTTTGTTGATCTGCATGGTACACAGCTAGATCCGGGTTTCTTGCCACACATTTTTCCATGCATGATTCAAATTTCATGCCTTTTCGGCGCCGTTTGGGCCACGGTTGGAAATTTCTGCCATTTGGTACGCTCGTTCATCTTTTTCGAGAACCCGGATTCGAACAGTTAGAAGTTGAGGATCCGGGACCCCATCAGAGAACGGACAACACGGACTTGTGCTAGGGAAGTTGCTCTATGTCCACATCACTCCGTGCATGGATTTGTGCATCGCAATCACTTCTCCCAGCGCGTCAAAGTTGGGTCCCGGGTGAAGATAGTGCAAAATCGCCATAACAGAGTTTCGGATCCGAAATGAGTCCGAATCGCATCTGAACACAACAAGAAAGATCTGGGTTGGTTGCCACACATTTTTCCATGCATGATTCACGGTCGGAAATTTCCGCCATTTGGCATGCTCGTTCATCTTTTTCGAGAACCCGGATTCGAACAGTTAGAAGTTGAGGATCCGGGACCCCATCATAGAATGGACCACACGGACTTGTGCTAGGGAAGTTGCTCTATGTCCACATCACTCCGTGCATGGATTTGTGCATCACAATCACTTCTCCCAGCGCGTCAAAGTTGGGTCCCAGTGAAGATAGTGCAAAATCGCCATAACAGAGTTTTGGATCCAAAATGAGTCCGAATCGCATCTGAACACAACAAGAAAGATCCGGGTTGGTTGCCACATATTTTTCCATGCATGATTCGAATTTCATGCCTCTTCCGCGTCTTTTGGGCCACGGTTGGAAATTTCCGCCATTTGGCTCACTCGTGCATCTTTTTCGAGAACCCGAATTCGGACAGATAGAAGTTGAGGATCTGGGACCCCATGAGAGAAAGAACCACACGGACTTGTGCTAGGGAAGTTGCTCTATGTCCACATCACTCCGTGCATGGATTTGGGCATCGCAATCAGTTCTCCCAGCACGTCAAAGTTGGGTCCTAGCAAAGATAGTGCAAAATTGCCATAAGAGAATTTCGGATCCGAAATGAGTCCGAATCGCAACTGAACACAACAAGAAAGATCCGAGTTGCTTGCCACACATTTGTCCATACATGATTCCATTTTCATGCCTCTTTAGCGCGGTTTGTGCCACGGTTGGAAATTTTCGCCATTTGGCACGCTCGTGCATCTTTTTCGAGAACCCGGATTCGGACAGTTAGAAGTTGAGGATTCGGGACCCCATCAGAGAACGGACCACACGGACTTGTGCTAGGGAGGTTGCTCTATGTCCACATCACTCCGTGTGCCTGCATTTGGAGATCGCAATCACTTCTCCCAGTGCGTCAAAGTTGGGTCCCGAAAGATAGTGCAAAATCGCCATAACAGAGTTTCGGATCCAAAATGAGTCCGAATCGCATTTGAACACAACATGAAAGATTCGGGTTGTTTGCCACACATTTGTCCATGCATGATTCAAATTTCATGCCTCTTCGGCACCGTTTGGGCCACTGTTGGAAATTTTCACCATTTACCAGGCTCGTGCATCTTTTTCGAGAACCCGGATTTGGACAGTTAGAAGTTGAGGATCCGAGACCCCATAAGAGAACGGACCACACGGACTTGTGCTAGGGAAGTTTCTGTATGTCCACATCACTCCGTGCATGCATTTGGAGATCGCAGTCACTTCTCCCAGCGCGTCAAAGTTGGGTCCTGGCGAAGATAGTGCAAAATCGCCATAACAGAGTTTCAGATCCGAAAAGGAGTCGGAATCGCATCTGAACACAACATGAAAGATCCAGGTTGCTTGCCACACATTTGTCCATGCATGATTCGATTTTCATGCCTCTTCGGCACCGTTTGGGCCCGTGTTGGAAATTTCTGCCATTTGGCACGCTCGTGCATCTTTTTCGAGAACCCGAATTCGGACAGTTAGAAGTTGAGGATCCGGGAGCCCAACAGAGAACGGACCACACGGACTTGTGCTAGGGAAGTTGCTCTATGTCCACATCACTCCGTGCACGCATTTGGGCATTGCAATCAGTTCTCCCACCAGCGCGTCAAAGTTGGGTCCCGGCGAAGATAGTGCAAAATTGCCATAACAGAGTTTCGGATTCGAAATGAGTCCGAATTGCATCTGAACAGAACAAGAAAGATCCGGGTTGGTTGCCACACATTTGTCCATGCATGATTTGATTTTCATGCCTCTTGGCGCCGTTTGGGCCCCTGTTGCAAATTTCCGCCATTTGGCACGCTCGTGCATCTTTTTCGAGAACCCGGATTCGGACAATTAGAAGTTGAGGATCCGAGACCCCATCAGAGAACAGACAATGCAGACTTGTGCTAGGGAAGTTGCTCTATGTCCACATCACTCCGTGCATGGATTTGGGCATCGCAATCAGTTCTCTCAACGCGTCAAAGTTGGGGTCCCGGCCAAGATAGTGCAAAATTGCCATAACAGAGTTTCGGATCCCAAATGAGTCCGAATCCCATCTGAACACAACAAGAAAGATCCGGGTTGCTTGCCACACATTTGTCCATGCATGATTCGATTCTCATGCCTCTTTGGCACCGTTTGGGCCCTTGTTGGAAATTTCTGCCATTTGGCACGCTTGTGCATCTTTTTCGTCTCGAGAACCCGGATTCGGACAGTTAGAAGTTGAGGATCCGCGACCCCATCAGAGAACGGACCACACGGACTTCTGCTAGGGAAGTTGCTCTATGTCCACATCACTCCGTGCATGGATTTGGGCATCACAATCAGTTCTCCTAGTGCGTCAAAGTTGGGTCCCGGCCAAGATATTGCAAAATCGCCATAACAGAGTTTCGGATCCAAAATGAGTCCGAATCGCATCTAAATACAACAAGAAAGATCCAGGTTGGTTGCCACACATTTGTCCATTCATGACTCAATTTTCATGCCTCTTCGGCGCCGTTTGGGCCACGGTTGGAAATTTCCGCCATTTGGCACGCTCGTGCATCTTTTTCGAGAACCCGGATTCGGACAGTTAGAAGTTGAGGATCTGGGACCCCATCAGAGAATGGACCACACGGACTTGTGCTAGGGAAGTTTCTCTATGTCCACATCACTCCGTGCATGGATTTGGGCATCGCAATCAGTTCTCCCAGCGCGTCAAAGTTGGGTCCCGTCAAAGATAGTGCAAAATCGCCATAAAAGAGTTTCGGATCCGAAAAAGAGTCAGAATCACATCTGAACACAACAAAAAAGATCCAGGTTGCTTGCCACACATTTGTCCATGCATGATTCGATTTTCATGCCTCTTGGGCGCCGTTAGGGCCCCTGTTGGAAATTTCCGCCATTTGGCACGCTCGTGCATCTTTTTCGAGAACCCGAATTTGGACAGTTAGAAGTTGAGGATCCGGGACCCCATCAGAGAACGGACCACACGGACTTGTGCTAGGGAAGTTGTTCTATGTTCACATCACTCCGTGCACGCATTTGGGCATCGCAATCAGTTCTCTTAGCGCGTCAAAGTTGGGTCCTGGCGAAGATAGTGCAAAATTGCCATAACAGAGTTTCGGATCCAAAATGAGTCCGAATCGCATCTGAACAGAACAAGAAAGATCCGGGTTGGTTGTTGCCAGACATTTGTCCATGCATGATTTTATTTTCATGCCTCTTTGGCGCCGTTTGGGCCCTTGTTCGAAATTTTCGCCATTTGGCACGCTCGTGCATCTTTTTCGAGAACCCGGATTCGGACAGTTAGAAGTTGAGGATCCGGGACCCCATCAGAGAACGGACCACACAGACTTGTGCTAGGGAAGTTGCTCTATGTCCACATCACTCCGTGCATGGATTTGGGCATCACAATCAGTTCTCCCAGTGCGTCAAAGTTAGGTCCCGGCCAAGATAGTGCAAAATTGCCATAACAGAGTTTCGGATCCGAAATGAGTCCGAATCCCATCTGAACACAACAAGAAAGATCCGGGTTGCTTGCCACACATTTGTCCATGCATGATTTGATTTTCATGCCTCTTTGGGGCCGTTTGGGCCCCTGTTGGAAATTTCTGCCATTTGGCACGCTCGTGCATCTTTTTCGTCGAGAACTCGGATTCGGACAGTTAGAAGTTGAGGATCCGGGACCCCATCAGAGAACGGACCACACGGACTTGTGCTAGGGAAGTTTCTCTATGTCCACATCACTCCGTGCATGGATTTGGGCATCGCAACCAGTTCTCCTAGCGCGTCAAAGTTGGGTCCCGGCCAAGATATTGCAAAATCGCCATAACAGAGTTTCGGATCCGAAATGAGTTCGAATCGCATCTAAATACAACAAGAAAGATCCGGGTTGGTTGCCACACATTTGTCCATTCATGATTCGATTTTCATGCCTCTTCGGCGCCGTTTGGGCCACGGTTGGAAATTTTCACCATTTGGCATGCTCGTGCATCTTTTTCAAGAACCCGGATTCGGACAGTTAGAAGTTGAGGATCCGGGGCCCCACCTATCAAAAAGACTATTAAGGCACACCACACGGCAACCCTCTTCATATCACAAGTGTTTAAGTATCATGGCTTACCTACTTCAATAGTGTCAGATAGAGATCCTAGAATGACCAGTAATTTTTGGAAGGATCTATTTGAGAATCTTGGCACTAGACTCAATTTCTCTTCGGCATATCATCCTCAAACGGATGGCCAAAGTGAAATTGCTAATTCAACGATACTTGATCTACTAAAAGCCTATGTTATGGATGTAGATCAAAAAGATCAATGGAAAAGGTATCTACCTTTAGTAGAATATGCTTATAATAACACTATACATACCTCTACAGGTAAGACACCTTTAGAGGTAATAAAAGGTAGACCAAAATGCCCATTGATATTAAAGACACATGATAAGATCTTTGCAGCAGATGAATATAGTCGTGATTTGAAGGACTCCTTCCACAAGATCAAGCAAGTTATATTCATTGCACAACAAAGGCAAAAGGCTGCTGCAAATAAGCATAGAAAAGCTTTGATCTTCAAAGAAAATGATTGGGTTGCTTGCCACACATTTGTCCATGCATGATTCGAATTTTGGCCACAGTTGGAAATTTCCACCATTTGGCACCCTCATGTATCTTTTTCGAGAACCCGGATTCGGACAGTTGGAAGTTGAGGATCCGGGACCCCATCAGAGAATGGACCACACGGACTTGTGCTAGGGAAGTTGCTCTATGTCCACATCACTCCGTGCATGCCAATCAGTTCTCCCAGCGCGTTAAAGTTGGGTCCCTGGCGAAGATAGTACAAAATCGCCATAACAGAGTTTCAGGTCCGAAATGAGTCTGAATCGCATCTGAACACAACAAGAAAGATCCGGGTTGCTTGCCACACATTTGTCCATGCATGATTCGAATTTGGGCCACGGTTGAAAATTTCCACCATTTGGCACCCTCGTGTATCTTTTTCGAGAACCCGGATTTGGACAGTTAGAAGTTGAGGATCCGGGACCCCATCAGAGAACGGACCACACGGACATGTGCTAGGGAAGTTGCTCTATGTCCACATCACTCCGTGCATGGATTTTAGCATCGCAATCAGTTCTCCCAGCGCGTCAAAGTTGGGTCCCAGCCAAGATAGTGCAAAATCGCCATAACAGAGTTTCGGATCCGAAATGAGTCCAAATCGCATCTGAACACAACAAGAACGATCCAGGTTGCTTGCCACACATTTGTCCATGCATGATTCGATTTTCATGCCTCTTTGGCGCCGTTTGGGCCCCTGTTGGAAATTTCTGCCATTTGGCACGCTCGTGCATCTTTTTCGAGACAGTTAGAAGTTGAGGATCTGGGACCCCATCAGAAAACGGACCACACGGACTTGTGCTAGGGAAGTTGCTCTATGTCCACATCACTCCGTGCATGGATTTGGGCATCGCAATCAATTCTCCCAGTGCGTCAAAGTTGGGTCCTGGCCAAGATAGTGCGAAATTGCCATAACAGAGTTTCGGATCCGAAATGAGTCCAAATCGCATCTAAATACAACAAGAAAGATCCGGGTTGCTTGCCACACATTTTTCCATGCATGATTCGATTTTCATGCCTCTTCGTCACCATCTGGGCCCCTGTTGAAAATTTTTGCCATTTGGCACGCTCGTGCATCTTTTTCGAGAACCCAGCTTCAGACAGTTAGAAGTTGAGGATCCGGGACCCCATCAGAAACGGACTACACGGACTTGTGCTAGGGAAGTTGCTCTATGTCCACATCACTCCGTGCATGGATTTGGGCATCGCAATCACTTCTCCCAGCGCGTCAAAGTTGAGTCCCGACAAAGATAGTGCAAAATTGCCATAACAGAGTTTCGGATCCGAAATGAGTCTGAATCGCATCTGATCACAACAAGAAAGATCCGGGTTGGTTGCCACACATTTGTCCATTCATGATTCGATTTTCATGCCTCTTAGACACTGTTTGGGCCACGGTTGGAAATTTCTGCCATTTGGCACGCTCGTGCATCTTTTTTGAGAACCCGGATTCGGACAGTTAGAAGTTGAGGATCCGGGACCCTATTAGAGAACGGACCACACGGACTTGTGCTAGGGAAGTTTCTCTATGTCCACATCACTCTGTGCACGGATTTGGGCATCGCAATCACTTCTCCCAGCGTGTCAAAGTTGGGTCCCAGCACCATTCAACACACTTGTTTATCTCCTTGGTTCTCGTCATCGTCTCTTTTCTTGGAGTAATTGGTTTTTTTGATTTGCATGGTACACAGCTAGATCAATGCATTCTAGCTCTACCACATGGTAGAGCTAGACCTCAAAGCACTCTAGCTCTACGATGTGGTCTAGGTTGGATACAGCTCTAGCACGTGGTAGAGCTAGATCAAATAAAATTCTAGCTTCTCGGTTCTTGTCATGTGAAGTAGATCTCATCTTGGAGTAATTGATTTTGTTGATCTGCATGGTACACAGCTAGATCGATGCATTCTAGCTCCACCACATGGTAGAGCTAGATCGGATGCAATTGTAGCTCCTTGGTTCTCGTCATGTGAAGTAGGTCTCTTCTTAGAGTAATTGGTTTGTTGATCTGCATGGTACACAGCTAGATCCGGGTTTCTTGCCACACATTTTTTCATGCATGATTCAAATTTCATGCCTTTTCGGCGCCGTTTGGGCCACGGTTGGAAATTTCTGCCATTTGGTACGCTCGTTCATCTTTTTCGAGAACCCGGATTCGAACAGTTAGAAGTTGAGGATCCGGGACCCCATCAAAGAACGGACAACACGGACTTGTGCTAGGGAAGTTGCTCTATGTCCACATCACTCCGTGCATGGATTTGTGCATCGCAATCACTTCTCCCAGCGCGTCAAAGTTGGGTCCCGGGTGAAGATAGTGCAAAATCGCCATAACAGAGTTTCGGATCCGAAATGAGTCCGAATCGCATCTGAACACAACAAGAAAGATCTGGGTTGGTTGCCACACATTTTTCCATGCATGATTCACGGTCGGAAATTTCCGCCATTTGGCATGCTCGTTCATCTTTTTCAAGAACCCGGATTCGAACAGTTAGAAGTTGAGGATCCGGGACCCCATCATAGAATGGACCACACGGACTTGTGCTAGGGAAGTTGCTCTATGTCCACATCACTCCGTGCATGGATTTGTGCATCGCAATCACTTCTCCCAGCGCGTCAAAGTTGGGTCCCAGTGAAGATAGTGCAAAATCGCCATAACAGAGTTTTGGATCCGAAATGAGTCCGAATCGCATCTGAACACAACAAGAAAGATCCGGGTTGGTTGCCACATATTTTTCCATGCATGATTCGAATTTCATGCCTCTTCCGCGTCTTTTGGGCCACGGTTGGAAATTTCCGCCATTTGGCTCACTCGTGCATCTTTTTCGAGAACCCGAATTCGGACAGCTAGAAGTTGAGGATCTGGGACCCCATGAGAGAACAGGCCACACGGACTTGTGCTAGGGAAGTTGCTCTATGTCCACATCACTCCGTGCATGGATTTGGGCATCGCAATCAGTTCTCCCAGCGCGTCAAAGTTGGGTCCTAGCAAAGATAGTGCAAAATTGCCATAAGAGAGTTTCGGATCCGAAATGAGTCCGAATCGCAACTGAACACAACAAGAAAGATCCGGGTTGCTTGCCACTCATTTGTCCATGCATGATTCCATTTTCATGCCTCTTTAGCGCGGTTTGTGCCACGGTTGGAAATTTTTGCCATTTGGCACGCTCGTGCATCTTTTTCGAGAACCCGGATTCGGACAGTTAGAAGTTGAGGATTCGGGACCCCATCAGAGAACGGACCACACGGACTTGTGCTAGGGAGGTTGCTCTATGTCCACATCACTCCGTGTGCCTGCATTTGGAGATCGCAATCACTTCTCCCAGTGCGTCAAAGTTGGGTCCCGAAAGATAGTGCAAAATCGCCATAACAAAGTTTCGGATCCAAAATGAGTCCGAATCGCATTTGAACACAACATGAAAGATTCGGGTTGTTTGCCACACATTTGTCCATGCATGATTCAAATTTCATGCCTCTTCGGCACCGTTTGGGCCACTGTTGGAAATTTTCGCCATTTACCAGGCTCGTGCATCTTTTTCGAGAACCCGGATTTGGACAGTTAGAAGTTGAGGATCCGAGACCCCATAAGAGAACGGACAACACGGACTTGTGCTAGGGAAGTTTCTGTATGTCCACATTACTCCGTGCATGCATTTGGAGATCGCAGTCACTTCTCCCAGCGCGTCAAAGTTGGGTCCTGGCGAAGATAGTGCAAAATCGCCATAACAGAGTTTCGGATCTGAAAAGGAGTCGGAATCGCATCTGAACACAACATGAAAGATCCAGGTTGCTTGCCACACATTTGTCCATGCATGATTCGATTTTCATGCCTCTTCGGCACCGTTTGGGCCCGTGTTGGAAATTTCTACCATTTGGCACGCTCGTGCATCTTTTTCGAGAACCCGAATTCGGACAGTTAGAAGTTGAGGATCCGGGAGCCCAACAGAGAACGGACCACACGGACTTGTGCTAGGGAAGTTGCTCTATGTCCACATCACTCCGTGCACGCATTTGGGCATTGCAATCAGTTCTCCCACCAGCGCGTCAAAGTTGGGTCCCGGCGAAGATAGTGCAAAATTGCCATAACAGAGTTTCGGATTCGAAATGAGTCCGAATTGCATCTGAACAGAACAAGAAAGATCCGGGTTGGTTGCCACACATTTGTCCATGCATGATTTGATTTTCATGCCTCTTGGCGCCGTTTGGGCCCCTGTTGCAAATTTTCGCCATTTGGCACGCTCGTGCATCTTTTTCAAGAACCCGGATTCGGACAATTAGAAGTTGAGGATCCGAGACCCCATCAGAGAACAGACAATGCAGACTTGTGCTAGGGAAGTTGCTCTATGTCCACATCACTCCGTGCATGGATTTGGGCATCGCAATCAGTTCTCTCAACGCGTCAAAGTTGGGGTCCCGGCCAAGATAGTGCAAAATTGCCATAACAGAGTTTCGGATCCCAAATGAGTCCGAATCCCATCTGAACACAACAAGAAAGATCCAGGTTGCTTGCCACACATTTGTCCATGCATGATTCGATTCTCATGCCTCTTTGGCACCGTTTGGGCCCTTGTTGGAAATTTCTGCCATTTGGCACGCTTGTGCATCTTTTTCGTCTCGAGAACCCGGATTCGGACAGTTAGAAGTTGAGGATCCGCGACCCCATCAGAGAACGGACCACACGGACTTCTGCTAGGGAAGTTGCTCTATGTCCACATCACTCCGTGCATGGATTTGGGCATCACAATCAGTTCTCCTAGTGCGTCAAAGTTGGGTCCCGGCCAAGATATTGCAAAATCGCCATAACAGAGTTTCGGATCCAAAATGAGTCCGAATCGCATCTAAATACAACAAGAAAGATCCGGGTTGGTTGCCACACATTTGTCCATTCATGACTCAATTTTCATGCCTCTTCGGCGCCGTTTGGGCCACGGTTGGAAATTTCCGCCATTTGGCACGCTCGTGCATCTTTTTCGAGAACCCGAATTCGGACAGTTAGAAGTTGAGGATCTGGGACCCCATCAGAGAATGGACCACACGAACTTGTGCTAGGGAAGTTTCTCTATGTCCACATCACTCCGTGCATGGATTTGGGCATCGCAATCAGTTCTCCCAGCGCGTCAAAGTTGGGTCCCGTCAAAGATAGTGCAAAATCGCCATAAAAGAGTTTCGGATCCGAAAAAGAGTCACAATCACATCTGAACACAACAAGAAAGATCCAGGTTGCTTGCCACACATTTGTCCATGCATGATTCGATTTTCATGCCTCTTCGGCGCCGTTAGGGCCCCTGTTGGAAATTTCCGCCATTTGGCACGCTCGTGCATCTTTTTCGAGAACCCGGATTCGGACAGTTAGAAGTTGAGGATCCGGGACCCCATCAGAGAACGAACCACACGGACTTGTGCTAGGGAAGTTGTTCTATGTTCACATCACTCCGTGCATGCATTTGGGCATCGCAATCAGTTCTCTTAGCGCGTCAAAGTTGGGTCCTGGCAAAGATAGTGCAAAATTGCCATAACAGAGTTTCGGATCCAAAATGAGTCCGAATCGCATGTGAACAGAACAAGAAAGATCCGGGTTGGTTGTTGCCAGACATTTGTCCATGCATGATTTTATTTTCATGCCTCTTTGGCGCCATTTGGGCCCTTGTTCGAAATTTTCGCCATTTGGCACGCTCGTGCATCTTTTTCGAGAACCCGGATTCGGACAGTTAGAAGTTGAGGATCCGGGACCCCATCAGAGAACGGACCACACAGACTTGTGCTAGGGAAGTTGCTCTATGTCCACATCACTCCGTGCATGGATTTGGGCATCACAATCAGTTCTCCCAGTGCGTCAAAGTTAGGTCCCGGCCAAGATAGTGCAAAATTGCCATAACAGAGTTTCGGATCCGAAATGAGTCCGAATCCCATCTGAACACAACAAGAAAGATCCGGGTTGCTTGCCACACATTTGTCCATGCATGATTTGATTTTCATGCCTCTTTGGGGCCGTTTGGGCCCCTGTTGGAAATTTCTGCCATTTGGCACGCTCGTGCATCTTTTTCGTCGAGAACTCGGATTCGGACAGTTAGAAGTTGAGGATCCGGGACCCCATCAGAGAACGGACCACACGGACTTGTGCTAGGGAAGTTTCTCTATGTCCACATCACTCCGTGCATGGATTTGGGCATCGCAACCAGTTCTCCTAGCGCGTCAAAGTTGGGTCCCGGCCAAGATATTGCAAAATCGCCATAACAGAGTTTCGGATCTGAAATGAGTTCGAATCGCATCTAAATACAACAAGAAAGATCCGAGTTGGTTGCCACACATTTGTCCATTCATGATTCGATTTTCATGCCTCTTCGGCGCCGTTTGGGCCACAGTTGGAAATTTTCACCATTTGGCATGCTCGTGCATCTTTTTCAAGAACCCGGATTCGGACAGATAGAAGTTGAGGATCCGGGGCCCCACCTAT